>NC_087219.1:57124489-57161989 GCF_015104395.2 Macrobrachium nipponense | reverse complement strand
AGTCTCTTTCTTACATCTTACTTTCCACCCTCTCCTAGCAATAGCTTCGTAGTGCAACTGCGACGTTTTCCTTCTGTTACATTTTATTTGATCAGAATTTTATCCTGATTTTTATCAGTATTTTTTTTTAATCAAATTTATATGTATCTCTTAAAAAAAATATAATATATTGAACAAGATTGTAAATAAAGTTAAAAGATCACACTTAGTATTCGACGTCGATGACCCTGGTGTTGTGACGCCAGAAAACCCACAATCAATCAATCAATCCTCCTATTACACCTATCAACCATTTTACTGTCAGTTTCCGTTTTAGCGCTGTATGGTCTCATAGGTCCCAGTGCTTGGCCTTTGGCCTAAATCCCATATTCAGTTCTAAATTCTCTATTCTGTCATTACTGCCGATATCAGCAAAGTTCCTTTGTGCCGACCTTTTACAGGAACATTTTCTACTTTAATGTCGTTCCGTCTTCAGAATCTGCATCAGTCTATATCCTCTATATTCAACTTCACTGTAATATTTTGAATTTATGCGTCTCCACTCTCTGCTTCAGCCAAATTTCTTTTCAACTTTATATTCGAATTTACTGGAGCCTAAATTTAATGTTCCTCCCAAACCCAATTTAGCAGAGAATATGATATTAGCTTTCAGACTAATATTCATTCATCTGAATTTGCTTACTAACCTAAATAAATGTTGCACTGCAAAACCAACATCAATTATGCAGATTTAAAAATCATACTTCCACGCTAGAAGACGGAGGGCGGGGGCGGGGTGGTAACTAACCAACTTAGTCAATCATAATTAACACTACCATCCCAGACAGCCTCTACATCCTTATTCATAGCATACCCAGTTGTGTGTTTATATTCGACTTGCATTTTAACTTTTACTTACCCTCTTTCTCTTTTAGATGTGAAATAACCAACATCTTGTACGGTTCCCAAAGGCCAAGACAAATAAACATCGGACATTCTGATAACCACCATCGAATGAGCTTAATGATTAGCTGTTGGCTGAAAGGTGATTTTGGCTTCAGTCTCTCACGAACCCCAATTGAAAGGAACCGGTCGGATGAAATGGTGAATTAAAGAGGAGCAAATCAAAGTAATCGAAGGCTCTTGTCAGGGAATGATTGGCTGTGGATTGAAGCATAAATGTGCAGTGATTGAAAGATCGTGATAAAGGATTTTATTTTCTGATGATGGTCACGTCAGTCTTCCGTTTAAAAAATGGGTTAATGACCAGAGGTGAGTTTATAATGGACCTGAACGAAAACTAATATTATCCTTTACATGACCTGTAAATCCCTGGATAAGAAATTCTCGGGTATTCCATTGAGGGGTAAGAGATGTGTATTTCTGGTGATTGAAGTTCACTCTCGACGTGGTTCGGAAGTCACGTAAAGCCGTTGGTCCCGTTGCTGAATAACCACTGGTTGCATGCAACGAAAAAACACCATACAAACAAACAAAACAAACTGGATAAGAAACTGAATGGCATAAACAATGAATATAGGAAATGCACAAGACAATAGTTGAGTTTTAGTTCGTTACAGAGATTATAATTATTCTATTAACTGAACAAATATTTAAAAAGTAATTAAAATTAATTTTAGTTTCCCTCAAGTTTTATGATTGACATTTTGAATCCGCCATTTTTATTTAAAAAAAAATAGGTAAAAATGATAGATTTTTAAGGATTACTGTTAAGCCTGGTCCAAAAGACAGCAAAGGCCAAACGCTTGTTGTTTTTAAGTAAGAAATAATCCAAGTTAGGTGTCGACCGAAAACAAGATTAATGAATAACGCGCTAGTGTCTATCAATAGAGGTCCACCTACTCTTCCCTTGTGGCAAAGGCCTTTTAAACCGATTGAATGTAAGTGTTTTGATGTTTTATCCAAGCATTTCTACCTGTGGAATTTTGCTTTTAATTTTTCACGTTTTCCAATTATTTAAACGCATACATCTTTATATATATTATATATATACATATAATTTATGTATATTTAGCCATATATTCGTATATCAGGTCATATAGCTGTAAGCTTCATAGTAGCTACCAAGAGGGCACCCAGAAAAAGGCAGTACGTACCTTGGAACAACAGTTTATTTTACCGAAGGCATTTCGCAATACTTCATTGCATTTTCAAGGTTGCAATTTACACAGGAAAATCACTTAAAATCTTATCAAAACGAAAAAGAATTGAGTTAATCATTTAAAGTTCATTATAACGACGGGCGGAACCTACCTAAACTGAGTTTAAAAAGAAACTAAAACATATAAAAGAGGAAGAGGGTTGAAGTTCTGACCAAAATATAAAAAAAACAACTGGTTATGCTCTGAACAGCGGTGTGGAGGCTGTCTGGGATGGTTTTTAATTACGATTGACTCTTAAAAGTAGTTAGTTCCCCACTCTTCCTGTGTGTAAGGTATGATTTTAAACTCTGCACAATTGATATTGGTTTTGTAGTGCAACGCGTGATTCCGTATAGTGGAGGCTTCGGGTCTGACAAAAACGGGGGCCAGTGTGTCCTTATATCTAAATAAAAAAAGAACCTATTGTTAGAGGGTTTTTTGCAATAAGTTTGAAATTAACTGTTGGTAATTCTGTTTAATTTTTTAAATTAACTTTTATCGAATTTTATTATTGCAAATGAAATGACATTTTGCTAAGAAAACCAATTTCGGGACTTTATATACCAACAATAGAGAACAATGTAATTTGTACTGAAGAAATTTCTTGAGGGATCTTTGAAAGTAATTTACTGGAAAACTGTCGTTTTTGAAAATTTGTTAGAGGGAATTAATTTCTTCGGGAAAGGCGCTCCAAGAAGATGTCGAAGAAAAAGGCCATGTGGAGGAGAGTGGATATGACAATTAATTCTAAATTAAGTAAGACAACAAGGTTAATTCCTAGACTTGTAAAAGAAGTACTTTTCCTGTTATGAAACACAACATCAGCTTTGAAAACATGCACATCTAAGAAGGGTAGTGCTTTAAGCTGCTGTGAAATTAATATTTGGTTGCTGGGTATTAATGAAATTGAGGAACGAGTCAAGGTTAAAATCAGACTCAAAAACGGCAAACGTGTCATCCACGTGACGTCTATAAAATAACAGTCGATAGGTAGAAGGACATTGGTCTAAAAAGGACTCCTCCAGGGAATTCATAAAAATATTGGCAAATCTGGGGCTAAGTGGGCTTATCATTGCCATCCCTTCCACTTGCCTAAAAGAACTAGTACTGCTCAACAATTGTTAAAAACCGAATCATGATTGGAAAAGGGTTTGTTTGAAATAAAATAAGTCTACTCCACAGGTACATTAGTGATTAAACACTCAGCATCAAAATTATTGACCTTGTACAGGTCCGAATCTTGTTTTAAAATTCCGTTTTTGAAATCTCAAGAATTTTTTTGGTTCGTAAATTCGTTCTTGGTAAGAAGGTCAAGTAGAGGCATTAAGAATTTGACCAATTTATAAACAGGTGTGTTAACGGAGGAAAGGATTGGCCTTAAGTGGATCATTGTTGCCATTAACTTAAATGGGAATATTGAAGTTAATGGAATTGTTTGCAGACACTAATACTACCTTTTATCAAGACTTTGAATTAGTATAGAAGAAGTATAAACTGATTCGAAGTCTTCATAATGAGATAGTATCTGCAAGCAATGTCATTAGCTTCAAAAGGAATTGCATCCGAGAGAAAATATACCCATATATATGTGTGTGTGTGTGTTACTTCTGCCTTTTACTATGAAAATGTTCCATTGACCTGTCACAACTTTGTTGAACTGTTATTTCATTGAATAACGTCTTTTGTTTGTACTTTTAAAATCGAGCTAGAATGTAAACACCATCGCCGTTTAGTTGAAATCAATTTTTCTAATGGACATATAATCTGGATTATTGATGAAAGGCAAATAAATCATGATTGGCAAGAGTGACGAAAAAGCTAAAAGCAATTTTGTAAGACAAACTCACTCTCTCTCTCTCTCTCTCTCTCTCTCTCTCTCTCTCTCTCTCTCCCCCTGATCCCAACTCCTTGACGAGGTGGGGGGCTTAGGGATCCACTGCAGAGGGAGTATGCCCCTGTATGCCTACTCTCTCTGCTGTGGATCCAACTGAACATTGGGACCTTTCACTCCTTTACTCCTCCTCCTCTAAATTTTCCCTCTTCCCTCCTTCTTCTTTCGTTGACGACCTTGGCGTGGTTTTGGAGTATTGAATTGAACGCTCTTTTAACTTGATGGAGGGTGGAGTTGGACGGCATGCCACTCCACCCGTAAAACTAGAGTACCTGACGTGGTCGAGCGAGGGGAAATTTTTATGTCAAGCCATGCCCACAGTGCTGGGTCCGATCTCTTGGGACTGACGACCCTTAAGGCACTGTGGGTATGGCGTATATCCAGGTGAGTGTCCCAGGGCAGTTACCATAGCGTAACAGTATTGCTCCTCCCTCAGTTGGGCCTCCTTGGTGAGAGGGATCTCATCCTGGACGAAATATTTAAACTTTATATATATGGAAACTAAAACAAAAACCCCTACGACTTCTGGCATGGCAATGGACTGTTCTAAGGAAAACCCAGGTAATGAAGAACAGGCTGGTATTAAAACTTTAATACCATACAAGCCACAAAGAAAAAGCAAATTTAGAATTGACCCAACCTTGACTCACTTCGACTCCCTCTTTGGGAGTGGAAGTTGGTCAAGGTTCTTGACCTTGGAAACTGACAGAAAATATCAGCATTAAGATTGGAAAATTATTTGTTAAGTAGGCACCAATCAGAAATGTCATTTAGACAAATAAAAGAACAGGAGTGGTTAATAGAAACCACTACAAAAAATCAATCTGAAAATTATTTAACCATAAAGAACATAGACAATATAAAAGTAACGATAAGAAAGCACGACAATATGAACAGTGTACAGGGTACTGTAGTACTTCCTAAAAGTGAAGAGCCAATAGAGAAAAATATTTTGCTGGATTCCCTTAAAAAAAGGTACAACAATATACAAGATTGTGAAGTTTACAGTATAACCAGTAAACAAAGTAATGAAAAGACATTGAAATAGCAAAAATAAAATTTGAAGGCCAAGAATTGCCTTTCAAAATTAAAATCATGGGCCAAAATAGAGAACTGAGACCTTATGTTCCAAAACCACTACAGTGCCAAAACTGCAGTAAATATGGGCATACATGGAAAAATTGCAGAAATATATCGATTTGTGCATATTGTGGATCTGACAAACATACCACGCAGTGGAAGTGTGGTGAACCAAAATGTGTAAACTGTGGCCAAAATCACCACGCTAGGTCTAAGGAGTGTATGTACTATATATACAATACAGAACTGAAATTACTTCAGGAGAGATCAGGAATGCCAATAAGAGAAGCCAAACTAGAGTTGAGAGTTAGAGGAATGCATGATCCCGCTAGGAAGCAAATGTTCTCTGCTGCAATGAGCTCAAAGAATGAAACAAAAATGGAAGCAAATAACAAACCCCTAATAGATAAATCAGAAGAAAAAATAACTTTACAAGAAACTAATATAGCAAGAAACAAGATACTTGTGCAACTGTATGTTCAAATTCATTTGAGATATTGGAGGAAATAGAAACACAAGAGAATAATACATATATAGCTGAAATATTACAAGATAATTATAATGAGCTGGAAGCTAAAGATAAAAAGAGGCCTTTAGAGAGAACTCCACCCAAAACCAAGGAGGACAAGCAAAACACAAGAGCTAATTCAAAAGACAAAAAAAGACTACTTGAAACAACGTCACCCAAATCCAAAAAACAAATTAAACAATCAGTAAGACCCAAAATCTATATGGATAAAAATGAATACCGAGAAGACAAAGTCAACGAAAATTGCTTGCAAACAAAAAATGAAAAAAGAGAAACCCAAATAAAAGAGAAAGTTAAAACATCAGATAAAATTGAAGAAAGTATTGAAATAGAACCCAAGAGCAAAAGCCATTTAAATGCACCTCTAATAAAAAGAACATCTGAGACTCTTCAGCCAATAAAGAAAACAATAGCAGAAATACATCACCCACCAAAAGAAGAACAAAGTACAGCAAAATTATACAACTTCAATAAAATTCAAAGTTCAGGAAAACAAATAAAGATACTAAAACAAAACCCTAAACCTTCTTAAAATGTCTATTTTACAGTGGAATATCAGAGGATACGTATCAAATAATGAAAACTTAAAATCACTAATTAGAGAATGTAATGCAAATATTATTTGCTTACAGGAAACTAAAATAGGTAACAATGTTCTCAATGCTGGCATAAATTATAATGTGTGGAAATCAACACAAATTTTAAATGACAACAGCCAAGAAGGAACTGCAATCATAACGCATTCTTCAATCAAATGCCAACCTGTTAGGATTAACTCGGTAATACAGGCATGTGCAGTTCAAGTATTCCTAGAAAAAAAAAATAACAATATGCTCAATATATATGGAACCGTCGTTAGAAAGTCGCTTAATAGATCATCTTGGAAATAATAGACCATTACAAGTGGAAGACTTAGAAAATCTAATAGAACAATTACCAAAACCTTACTTATTAGTAGGTGACTTCAACGCCAAACATCCCATGTGTGGAAGTACATCATCTGACAGGAGAGGAAACACTGTCCTAGATTTTATAGATAACAAAAATTTGATTATTTTAAATGATGGTTCTCCAACAAGATTTGATGTCTATCATAATAGCACCTCTGCAATAGACATCACTTTATGTTCCCCAGAAATTGCCACAGATTTCAGTTGGAAAGTAGATAATAATTTATTTGGGAGTGACCACTGGCCAATACAAATTGAGCTAAAAAATAATTCTAATATAACATATATACCGAAGAGGAAAATGGAAGAAGCAAATTGGAATTTATATAAAGAGAAAACGGTGATTAACAAAAAACTATCTGACTTTACAAACCACATAGATGCTTATGAACATCTAGTAAAAACAATAGATGATAAAGCAAATGAAACTATTCCAGTTACCTCAGGCAATCCGACTAGACCACTGGTACCCTGGTGGAATGAAGAATGTAAAGCAGCAAGGAAGATTACGAGAACATGCTTTAGAAGATATCTGAGACATAAATGTGATGCCAATAGAATTGCATATTTGAGAGCTAAAGCAAAGCAGAAAAGAATATTCAAGATAGCCAAAAGAAATTCATGGAAAAAATATATTAATAATATAAATTCTAAAACTCAAGACAAAGAAATCTGGAAGAAAATAAATAAACTGCAGGGTAGATATCGGCCAGAACCATTACCTACATTAAAAGTAGAAAACAAATATATTTCAAATCCCAAAGTAGTCGCAAATGAATTGGGAAAATGTTTCTCCAAAACATCTAGTATCTCGAATTATACAAAGAAATTCCAATTAAAAATCAAAAATTATGTCCCAATACCAATAAAATCTAATAATCAGGAAATCTATAATCTTCCTTTCACCATGGAAGAACTGGAAAATGTCCTGAAACTTGCAAGTCCAACAGCTCCAGGGGAAGACAACATTGGATATGAAATGATAAAAAACCTACCAGAAGAAAGCAAAACCTTTTTATTAGAAATTTTAAATGAATTATGGCACTCTCACAGCATACCTAAAACCTGGAAAGAATCTTTAATCATACCAGGCTTAAAACCAGGAAAAGACCCAGAGTCACCAAGCAGCTATAGGCCAATAGCCCTTACTAGTTGTCTAAGTAAGATATTTGAAAAAATGGTGAATAACAGACTAATATGGGTATTAGAAAATAAACAGCTATTGTCAAACAGACAGTTTGGATTCAGGAAAAATAAAAGTACCATAGATCCCCTCTTAATGATTACAAGAGAGATACAAAATGCAATGGTTGGTAAAAAACAAACAATAGGAGTATTTTTTGATTTAGAGAAGGCATATGATACCACCTGGAGGGGAGGGATTTTAAAAAAATTTATAGAATGGGGAATAGGAGGCAATTTATATGAATATATTAAGGAATTCCTATCTGAAAGATATATAAAAGTGAAAGTGGGGGCAGAAATCTCTGATTCATTTATCCAGGAGGAAGGAATCCCCAAGGTAGTGTACTAAGCGTGGCGTTGTTTGCAATAGCAATAAATGAGATAATTGAAATGATCCCGCCAGGAGTCCAAGGATCCCTTTTTGTAGATGACTTCGTCATATATAGTAGTGGTGAAAAAGCGCTGGACATAAGCAACAGATTGCAAGCAGCCATAAATAGGGTAAAAAAATGGGCCGATAACAAGGGTTTTAAATTTTCTCCGCAAAAAACAAAAGCTGTCAGATTTACAAGATCAAGAAAACAGGAATTAATTCCTACTTTATTTATAAATAATGATATAATTGAATATGATGATCAGATAAAATTCCTCGGTGTAATACTTGATAAAAAACTTACATATAAAGAACATATAGAACAACTGGCGATAAAAGTAAGAAAATCCTTAAATATAATAAAAGTAATTGCGCATAATGAGTGGGGTGCTGATAGAACCTCTCTGATAAAAGTATATAAGGCTCCTTGTCTAAGTAAACTTGATTATGCATGTCAAGTATATGGTAGTGCTTCTACGAAAACCTTATTAACAAAACTGGATGTCATACATAACAAACATGGGTAATTAGACCTATGCACTGGAAGCCTACAGAACTTCCCCCGTGGAAAGTCTGTATGTAGAAGCAGGAATAGATCCCCTCCCCTGAAAGTACGAAGAAAAGAAATGGGATTAAAATACATAGCTAAAATAAATAACCTTAATGATAATCCAAACACCAAATATATGAAGAACATAACAAATAATTATGACGACAAACCAAGAGCCTCTAAACCATTGGAGAATAGATTAAAACCTGATATAGACCATCTAAAATTAGGAACAAGTAGCATATCAAAAATAACAACTTCTAAAATACCTCCGTGGAGACATGCTAAAATAGAAATCTGTGAGAAATCATTTGATAAGAAGGTAACAGATGCACAATTGAAGAGTGAATTTCTGTCACACCAGGAAAAACATAAACGGGATATTAGTATTTATACAGATGGTTCCAAGTCGAAGGAGGGTGTAGGCTATGCTGTAGTAACCAAAAATATAAAAATAAGGGAAAAAATTCCAAAAATATGCTCGATATTCACTGCAGAGATTAATGCTATATTAGAGGCTATAAAATATACCTTTATGGTGGGAAAGGCAAACGATACCTTTGTAATATACACGGATTCTTACAGTGCTTTAGAAGCGCTAAGACAATACACAGTTTCTCATCCCGTAATTGAAGAAATAAGAGAGTGGATAGATATAATAGTAAAACGGAAATCTATAAATATAAAACTCTGTTGGGTCCCTTCCCATGTGGGCATAAAGGGTAAGGAAGAGGTGGATAAAGAAGCCAAAAAGGCAGTAAAAAAGGAGTCTATCAAAAAAATACAAATACCTTACAATGACATTAAAACAACAATAAATGAATACTGTCAATCAAAATGGGAAAAAGAATGGCTAGAATTGAATCATAAATTAAAGCATATTAAATCATCTGTAAAACCTTGGAATAGACAACAATGTCAAAGAAGGGAAGATATCATATTAACAAGATTAAGAATAGGACATACATACTTGACACACAAATACTTGATGTTGCAAGGCGAGGAAAGACAGGCCCCTTACTGTGACCATTGTCGTACTCTGGTCACAGTCCGTCATCTGCTAACTGAATGCAAAAAATTCGAAAGAAAACGAAGATCCAATAACATATATAATATCCCACTTGAAGAACTATTGGGAGAAAATGCCCCACTTCAAAATATAGTAAATTATCTCAAAGAAATAAACCTGCTTTATATGATATAACACGTCTTATAATTTCATAGTTATACAGTAAGCGCTGAATGGCCTTTGCTGCCCCAGTGCTTGGTGTTACACCTAAACTTTATAAAACCAACCAACCAACATTTAAGGCCCATGAGATCTGTACACCATCCAGGTAAGTACTTGAACAAGCCATGTAGAACCCCCCTTACCCTTCGCGCAGCTCTCCTGCGCTGGCACCTCCTGTCAATTCAGGCATGGTTTCTCTAACTAGATCTACCAACTTTATATAGCATACTTTCTACCAGCTAATTGATATGGGGCTATTTGGGGCACTAAACTACTAAATTACACTAAAGCAAAGCTAGGCACAACGTGTAAGTAAAGCAAGATTAGTTGACACTAAACCCCATGCTGAGTTACACACCAATGAAGTTACCAATGTGCCCTGGTTGTACACTGACATTCATTCTTTTAAACTACAACTAAAAATAAACCACCACCCGAACTATATATGGACTTGCAAACTATTATATTGAACAGGAAGACATTTTTCCATGCTTACTGGATCCTGAGACATGATTATTTAAGGATTTGGCTGCCATATTGGATGCCATCTTTCTTTATATATGCTATATGAAATCTTTAACAGAAATGTATATTAATTTTGCTTAGTGTGACTGCCTAAAATGTGTATAACAAAAACAAATGCAAAAAACATGACCAGAGCCACATAGGTACCATGTTAAAAACTTCATTAGCGGCCATCTTTAAAAACGACAGCCGTATTGGAATTTTGAGTGGACACCTAATAATTTTCAAAAAGTGGCTTATGGAGAAGATGTACCAAATTTCGTGCTTGTATCATGAAATTGAGTATTTTAGTAAAATTGTGATTTCATCTGCTGCACTAGTTCTTATGACTCACAGGAAACTGAGATACTTCATAGGGAAATGAAATGCGTTTGTTAACAAGCACAGGAAACTGAAAACTGTTGCAGCTCCCTTTACGGTGTCTAAAATTACCATCGTGATAATAATTTAATGTACAGCCAACGTAGACTGTATCTTAATAACTTATGGATATTCTGAAGCTATGTGTCAAGACAACAGCCTAACATCTCGGTTTTATGTGATAACGATCGCATACCAGTCCTGGAAAGAGGCGATAATTAGGCGAATGAACGGTCCCTAGTTAACTGAAGTTGTGCGCATGCCCAAGCCACACTTTGTTCTCGTAGACTTACTGACATTTCTTTCATCACTTACGGTTGCTTTTGTTAATGCTCTGAAATCATTCTGCTAAATACTGATCTGACTGAAAAGGAAGGAGAGAGAGAGACAGAGAGAGAGAGAGAGGCATACGTTAGTGCAGGCTTTCGTTTACCTTGGTTATTCCTGTGTGATATTCGCATTTAAATATTTCGTAGTACGATCACTGTCGTGGCATTCTTTTGCCCATGAAGGGTATTATATAATTCAACAAAGGTTTCCCTGTGTAGTCTCCTCAACGTTCCATTCGCTATTCACTTCCCCTTTTCCCTGACAGAATTATTAATCATATGAAAGAAAAGCATTTTCAGTGAGCGTACACATGCTTTACAATACAAAATTCGATCGATCGAGAGAGAGAGAGAGAGAGAGAGAGAGAGAGAGAGAGAGAGAGAGAGAGAGAGGGTATTGCATAATTTCACTATCAAAGGGCCCCTATATACTCACTACAACGATTCATCCGCTATTCATTTCCTTAAGTGAATATCTTCTCATATTAACTTTAGGGTTACACATGAATTCCTGTTCGTTGGGGAAGTCTGTAAAACACTAACCTTTTCCCCGAGTAGAGAGTCTGCTTTAATGAATTCAAGACAGTGTTTAATCACAGGAATGAAAGCTTTTTCAATCATAGTGCCCATGCTTTACCAAAAAAAAAAAAAAATCAGAGGAGTTGTAGGAAAAATGGTCGTACTCTTTCAAAGTTTTCCTTTGTAGTGCCAGTCTGGTCAGATATACATATATATAGATATATATATATATAATAACTATATATATATATATATATATATATATATATATATATATATATATATATATATAATATATATCTATATATATTATATATATATATGAAATATATATATATGAATGATAAAAGGTGCATAAAACACTATTTGAACTTTGCAGCCATATATTTCGAGCAATTCCTTCTGTACTCCTGATCACGTGTAAAATGTGGGCATAAGATATCTTACAAGAGTTTATATACAGGCATGTAAGTATCTACTGGTGACCCAGGAAGGATGGGATTTGAATATTCCCTGGTGATTTCTGGCCTCATTAACTCTCGTCTGGCGACTCGTCCGGTGGTCGGATATTCTTATATGTATTATATATATAAAATGTAATATATATAAATATGTAATATATGTTATATATATTACAGTGTCTAAAGGACCCTGTTCTAATTAAAAGGACCTACCTTTGACGTTCTCAGCAACACGAGTCATTAAATCTAGGCTAATTCAAATTCTGAGATACAAAGATAGTCTTTATTTCCCGAAAGAGTTAACATGAAAATTACATAAAATGAAAATAAAATCCAAAAACCATGAAACACCATTACTGCTCTGCATAAGCATATTGAATAAAACGGTCCCCAACTATTTTCACTATCAAAAACCCCATCAGTCTTTCTCAAATGTCAAATAGAGAATTAATTTTCGGTAGTGACAAACCGAATCCATCTGTAAAAAAAACCACAATTATTAGAAATATCAAAGTTCTCAGATAATATTAAGTGTTGCACAGCTCTTCCCCTTTCAGAGTATCTGAAAAATTATGGCCACTGTTTTTTTTTAGATGTTCTTTACTTATCAGAAGGAATCTTCTAACGCCGCCTCGGCTTTCCAAAGTCTCTGGCGACCACTACAAAAGTCTGTTGTCTAATTGCCACATTAATCACCATACTAGGGAATATATAACCATCTATGCGCCTTAATGGATGCACAAACTTACGCACGCTAGCCTACTCACGATTCCGATGTATGTGCAATCTGCACGTATCATGCATACACCCTGTTTGGAGCACAAACTAACACACATGCGCAGCTGCATATTTCTGACGTCACAATCATATGACTTCCGACCAATCAGGACATCTTTTGCGCCTCACTCACTCGCTGTTGAGGTTTGGTAATGTTATAACTTTGTCTAGTTTTGACATCCTGAAGAATTCACTAATGTTTTCCAATTTTCCAAAACACTTGAGGCTGTACTGCCACGCATTCCAATCTGCATCAGTCGTTGCCGACCTAATTTTAATTACTAGAATTTCCAGTGCAAATGATTAAGAAATCGGGGAGTTGCACAGAGGGTGCCTGGAAGCGAACTCTATTCTAGTAATTCACAATGTAACAATTTACGTCACACTTCCTTTAAATCCTTTGCAACTTAAAACAGCACAAATAAACGGGCAAATGGGTCTCTCTGTAGGTATATCCAGGACACAGTGGGTCCTGGGTATATTGCACAATGAAAAGTAAACTCTGGCACTTTACCGTCGTCAGGAATGTTGTTCCTCGTACTTCTGAGGTCCAGCGATTGTCGGGTGAGGTTGGGTGTGGAGGGGCATGTGAAATAACTCACTACAAAAGTATACTAGGCCTACAGTAGCCATTTGCTGAAGCTGGGGCAGTTCAAGAGAGCAAAGGGGAAGGACAGCCGTCCTGGACAAGCTTCCGGAGAATTATATGAGTGAGCCTGGCAATCGAGGCCTCTTACATCCTCTGGAGATTACGAGGATCTTGTGACCAGATGGCGGTAGTGAGCACTTTGCATGGCATGGCGACCTCGTGGCCCATATTCCAAGATGGTGGCGCCCACATGGTCGAGCCTTTTTGCCTCTCTGCCAGCTTGCTTACCTCGGGCGAGGATTAGCATTTCTTCTGGGACCGTGCCTGCAATTAAGTTTTGTCGGCAGTCAACTTGAAGGAGAGAGGAGTAAAGTAGCTTTCCCGAGAGAGAGAGAGAGAGAGAGAGAGAGAGAGAGAGAGAGAGAGAGAGAGAATTGGTGGGAGGGGGAATTGTACCTGCCAAGCTTTATTTAAAATGAGAAGAATGAATTTTATTCTTTTTTTTCTTTTTCGTTCAAATTCCTAAAGGCTTGGGAGTTTGCTTGAGAAAATGCTTTATCCTATGCAATATATATATATATATATATATATATATATATATATATATATATATATATATATATATATATATATATATACATATAGTATATATTCGTAGTAGCCATCTTGCTTGGTGAGACGTACCCGCGTGAAGTCACAATAATCAACAGATATCACAAGTTTAACATACGACTAGAATTTGAGAAATATCTAGAAGTGTTCGTGAACTATCGGTGATAAGATTAGTGTGAAAATAGTAGGATAAAGCGTCTTCTAAGTTAGTTTTATCAAGTGTAATACTATAAATCAGAACAAGATGGCAGTAAGTTCCAACTGCGGGAAAAGGTGGCGTAATTTGGCGTGTCTAGCAGATTCGCAATACGATGAGGTAGCAGGAAGGGAACTGGCATTTCTCATCTATGAAATCAGCAACAGTCCTAACCAAAAAGATACAAAAGCATTCATAGATATATTAGAAGGATATAATCCTTCAAACTGGAACAAATCTAATGAAAACATCTTGAAAATAATTGAAGAAGTTCCAAATAAAATCCAAGTGGTCAAGAGACTCATAAAGAAAATATACATAAACCAACATATTCCGACAAGAAAATGAATAAGGTGAATCTTGTGAATATACTAATTGATGCATTAGGAAAAAGAATGCCAAAAGCATGCAAACTGTGTAAGGTTTGGTATAGCATAGTCAATCCACAAAACCTAATCAGAAAATGTGCTGTCATTGGCAAAACATTCCGACCCATCCACAGTGTGCTGAGGTAATACAAGATTTGAGAAAAGATACAAGAATTTTTTTGTTCAACATGTCTATCATGGATAGACAATGTTATTAAATCAAGATTGAATGTACAAATAGTTGAGGATGAAGAAGAAGAGGAAGAGGAAGAAGAAGAAGAAAAAGAAGAAGAGGAAAACGGAAGAGAAGTAAACAAAAATGAAATGACAGAAAAAAATAAGGAAAACAAAGAACAAGATAAAAGTATGGATGCAGAGATACTCATTGATACTACATATGAGGCAATAAAGCAGCATACCTACGAAGAAATAAATTACGATATGACAACAGAAAAGCAAATCCCGAAGAGGCTCTACCCAGATCTATACAATGACGGGAAAGAGGAAAAAATAGACAAGAAAGACAAAATCTGCAACCTTTTGAAAAGAGGGAATTGCAGATTTGGAGAAAGATGTTACTACAAACATCCTAAGATATGTCAAAAACTATGAAATATATGGTAAATGTGCATACTTAGATGGATATGGGGATGATTGCAGAGATCTGCATCCAAAAATATGTAAAAACCTAAAAGAAGGAAAAGGATGTAAGTTCGACAAAAAATGCAAATATGCACCCTGTAGCCATGAATCATAATCAAATAAATAACCAACCAAGTAATAAAATCCAAAATAAGAAAGAAACAAATAAAGAGAGAAATCAAGAATATCAGGTAAAAGAGAAAAGCAAACCACCAATGAGATATGCAGAGGTGTCAGCAAAGAATTTCAAAGCATCAGCTCCGAAATTCTACTCAAGAGATAATAACTGTATTTATTATGCAAGAGGATATTGCAGAAACGGAGAAAATTGCAGATTCAGACACAAAATGAATAATTATGATGAAGGAAGATCAAATATTATGGAAAAGTTGGATTTTTTAATGTCAGAATTTTCTGGAAATGAAAAAAAGAACAACATACCAGAACAGGAAAGAGACATGGGAAAATCCTTATTACTATCAGTATTAATGAAGGAGAAAACACGCAAACCATCATAGTGATGAATGCGCAGGGTTTAGTTACGAGTAACTCAAAAAGAAAAATAGAGTACTTAGAAGAACTAACCCAAAATGAAAAGAAAATAGATATAATGAATATAAGTGAAACCTGGTATTCCCAAGAGACTGGGAATGATGATCAAATAAAAGGGTTCCAAACTTATAGATCAGATAGAAAAAATAGGAATCAAGGGGGAACCGCAATATATGGGAAAGACAAAAAACAAGGAAAAATATATGAGAAATATAGTAACTCAGAATGTGAACTAATAGCGGTAGAATTATAATCTGAAAAAATTTGATGAACATAGTAATAAATTATAAAAATAGACCTCCTAATACTAAAGAGTTTGACTTAATAATTGAAAAATTGGATGATATATGTAGAAATCACAAGGACTGGGACTATTCGTCCTATTCTGGTGACTTCAAACTTTCCTTTTAGTAGAATGAGGAAAGAACGAATAGGAGATTGTGGTTGTACTTATACATAATAAAAAAGAGAGTAATAGTAGTGCAGAAGATAAGAGGCAATTTGAAAAGCTATTAGATATGCTACTAGAATACAACATTCAACAAATAAATCACCTGCCAACAAGAAAGGAAAATACTTTAGACCTAGTATTTGTGAACGAGATGAATTATGTTAAAGAAATAATAGTTTATAATGCGAGTATTTCAGACCATAATGTCATAGAATTAACAGTTCATTCCAAAGCAAGTGAAAATAGAGATAAGCAAGAAATGAAAAAGTGGGAAGGATATGGAAAATACAACTTCTACAGTAAAAATATAAAATGGTCAGAAATTAAAATGAAGAATTAAACAAAGATTGGGATACATTTTCGTAAGTGATGACATAAGGGTAAATACGGAGATATTATATAAAATATTGGAGATAATAGTGGAAAAATATATACCGAAGAAGAAAAGAAAACATCATTCATGCATACCAAGAGACAGAAGAATCTTGTTCCAGAAAATCAGAAAGTGGAAAAAAGGTCTTGCAAAAGAAAAAAATGCATGGAAAGTTATAGAACTAAAAAGTAAGATAGAAAATGCAGAAAAAAGATTATACAATCAAAAGAAAATGAAAAACGGGACTTGGAAGAAAAAACCCTATTAAATATCAAGCAAAACCCCAAACTATTATACTCATATGCGAAGAAGATGAATAAAAGAAGAATAGAAATAGGCCCTCTGAGAATTGAAGGGAGATTAACGAATGAAAAAAAGGAAATTTGCAACATACTGGCAGAACGATATAAGAGAGAATTCACCCCTAGAATAGATAATGAAGATAATGATATAGAAGTAAGGGATGAAAATAGTGAATATTTAGCTGACATAGATATTAATGAAGCTGATATTGTGCAGGCTATTAATGAAATTAAAAATGGAGCTGCTGCAGGGCCTGATGGAATTCCTGCTATTTTGTTAAAGAAAGTAGTTCATTCTATCGCAAAGCCACTTGCAATATTATTAAGACAAAGTGTAGATACAGGCAAGATATATGATGAGCACAAATTAGCGTATATTACCCCTACTTTCAAAAGTGGATCAAGACTAGAGGCAAGTAATTATAGGCCTGTGAGTCTAACATCACATATAATGAAAGTGTATGAAAGGGTAATGAAGAAAAATATTATGAAACATTTATTTAATAAAAAATAATTTGTTTAATAAAGGACAACATGGTTTCGTACCCGGAAAAAGTACACAAACCCAACTGTTAGTCCACCGTGAAAACATATTCAAAAATATGAAAAGCGGAAATGAAACAGATGTGGTTTATTTAGACTTTGCAAAAGCTTTTGATAAAGTAGACCATAATATATTAGCGAAGAAAATTAGAAAACACAATATCGTGGATAAGTAGGAAGGATGGTTAAAAGAATTTTTACACAACAGAAAACAGATAGTTATTGCAAACGACGAGAAATCGGATGAAGCCAAGGTAATATCCGGTGTGCCGCAAGGTACGGTGTTAGCTGCAATACTGTTTGTTATTATGATTGAAGACATAGACAATAATGTTAAGGATTCGGTAGTGAGTAGTTTCGCAGATGACACAAGAATAAGTAGAGAAATTACTTGTGATGAAGATAGGAACGCTCTACAAAGAGACCTTAACAAAGTATATGATTGGGCAGAGGTAAATAGGATGGTATTTAACTCTGATAAATTTGAATCAATAAATTATGGAGACAGAGAAAGAAAGCTATATGCATATAAGGGACCTAATAATGAGACCATCACAAATAAGGAAGCAGTTAAAGACCTTGGTGTGATGATGAATAGGAACATGTTTATGCAATGATCAAATAGCAACTCTGTTGGCAAAATGTAAAGCAAAAATGGGAATGTTGTTACGGCACTTCAAAACAAGAAAAGCTGAACACATGATTATGCTTTATAAAACATATGTTCGTAGTCCACTTGAATATTGCAATATGATATGGTACCCACACTATCAAAAGGATATTGCACAAATAGAGAGTGTACAAAGGTCCTTTACAGCTAGAATAGAAGAAGTTAAAGACGCTAGACTACTGGGAAAGACTACAATTCTTAAAATTATATAGTCTGGAAAGGAGAAGAGAACCTTACATGATAATTCAGGCATGGAAACAGATAGAAGGAATAGCAGAAAATATCATGGAACTAAAAATATCAGAAAGAGCAAGCAGAGGTAGATTAATAGTGCCCAAAAATATACCAGGAAAAATAAGGAAAGCACACAGGACATTAATCCACTACGCACCAGCATCGATAATGCAGCGTCTATTCAATGCGTTGCCAGCTCATCTGAGGAATATATCAGGAGTGAGCGTAGATGTGTTTAAGAATAAGCTCGACAAATATCTAAACTGCATCCCAGACCATCCAAGATTGGAAGATGCAAAATATACCGGAAGATGTACTAGCAACTCTCTGGTAGACATTAGAGGTGCCTCACACTGAGGGACCTGGGGCAACCCGAACAAGATGTAAGGTCTGTAAGGTAAGGTCTCTCTCTCTCTCTCTCTCTATATATATATATATATATATATATATATATAATATATATATATATATATATATATATATATATATATATATATATATATATATATATATATATATATATATATATATATATATATATATATATATATATATAATATATATATATATATATATATATATATATATATATATATATATATATATATATTATATATATATATATATATATATATATATATATATATATATATATATATATATATATATATATATATATATATATTATATATATATATATATATATATATATATATATATATATATATATATATATATATATATATATATATATATATATATATATATGATATGTATATATATATATATATATATATATATATATATATATATATATATATATATATATATATATATATATATATATATATATATATATATATATATATATATATATATATATATATATATATATATATATATATATATATATATATATATATATATATATATATATATATATATATATATATATATATATATATATATATATATATATATATATATATATATATAGAGAGAGAGAGAGAGAGAGAGAGAGAGAGAGAGAGAGAGAGAGAGAGAGAGAACTTCATTTAGACTGGCACATACCAACCTGTTCCTTGGTCAGTATTTAATACCCGATACTTTGTGTGTGCATGTTCGTGTACGTAAGTATAGTGTAGACAGGTAGAAGGATATAGATAAATATATAGATATGTGTCTCTTCCTAGTATATTTATTGTTCAATGTAATGGAAGTACTTTAACTGTATTCATTCATCCCTCTGACCTAGAACTAGGACGTTCTACTTCAACATTTATGGTTTTTTGTAAAAGAAAACTATTGAGATGCTAATTGTCTGTCTGTCCGCACGTTTTCTTTCCGCTCTCAGATCCTAAAAGCTATTAAGGCTAGAGGGCTGCAAATTAGTATGTTGATCATCCATCCTCCAATCGTCAAACATAGCAAAATGCAGCCCTCTAACCTTAGTAGTTTTCATTCTATTTGAGGTTAAAGTTAACCATGGCCATGCGTCTGACAACGCTATATAGGACAGGCCACCACCTCTGCTAAGAAACTCGATTGGGCCGGGAAAAAACTTAGGATCATTTTTTACGTTTTTATTCTAATAGTTGGTAGTTTCCTCGCTTGAATAGAAATTGTGTTATGTTAGTACAGAAACATTAAATGATAGATCCGTTTATCTTTCTCGCTCTTTTTCAACAGTCATCTTTTTCTCGAATGGGGAGCCATGTCATTTGACCGTTAGACTTTAATGTTAGTTTTGCAGGTGTTTCAAGCCTTGCTTTTGTCATGCGTAGTGGGTCGTGGTGCTTATTCTCCTCGTTAAAAGTTATGCTGTCATGTCTTCGTTCTTGGAACGGTGGTCGCATGTTGTTATATTGAATGAATTTATAGAATACTGTATCCTGGGATCTAACGGCCGTTTATCTTCCTTTTTGTTGATATCCTGATTAGTCCGATGTTGTTTTGTTTGAGAGATGCACAGTACTCTTATTGCAAATTTAGTTGATTGACTAAGCATTCGCAACGCTTGGCGCCCAATTGCTGGACTGCGGTATTTTTCAATACTTTTGCTTTACGTTCTGGTGGATGATAATTTATAAGGATTGCTTTCCTCTTACCGCACTCTTTTCGCCTTTTTGCCGTATGTAGTGCTTAAACTGATTATGATAATATAAACAGTGAATCTTTCGTATTCAATCTTCAGAGTCGGGAATTATGGGCACAAAATGCCTTCTTGGATTTTCCTTTCGAAACATTTCTATCCAGTTTATTGAGAATATAGAAATAGAATAATGTTAAATGACAACTGCAGTATCAGACCTAAGAAAGTAAAGCAATGATAATGTTATTTTTAGAGGTTCGAGTAACAAAGCGTTGTTTTACAGACGCGGATATGACTAAAAATCTTATTCATTCGCTTCATAAAACGTTTTTACTTTTAAGACTATGTGTCACTGTTCATAAGCAGAATCAGATTTTGTATTTTCTCTCTTTCGCTCTTTTTATAGACACGTTTTCGATTTTTAAATATATTTTAATGTTAGCTGAAGAACATCGAAGTGTCTCCATGCAAGGTGTTCTTTGTGGCGTTTTGTTGTTCCTGTCAGGGACCTTCATTCCTTCTACGCCTTTGCCGAGAGTTGAAGCTGTCACTCATCACTAAACCGCCTATTCTACTCGCCAATTGTTTACTGTTGCTGGAATAGGGTGGCTTTGTGCCATCATGGGTTTTCATTCGGGGGACAAACCCTTAAATCGCGCACCTGCAGCTGGCTGTACTCATTCTGGACTTATTTCTAAAGTTGCTTTTTACGTAGGTATGTTTTGCTTGTTTTTGATCTGTGTTTGTCTGTCTGTGTGTTTTTTGGCTGAGATTTCATATGTGCTTCTATTGTCTTTTTTTTTTTGTCTTTTCAGAAGTTGGCGTTTGTTTTGCAAATGCTTTCATCTTTCACCTGTTTCTGTTTTTTTTTTCACTGTCACTTCTCTCATCGTACTTGATGGCGCATTTCTCCTCTGTCTCCCCCTGTCCACCTTTGCAGGTGTTCATAGATACTTCAAACTGTTCCAATCAGTTGAATTTTCGTGTTTCCTTTATTCGTTTCGTTTGAGTTGCTGCTCTTCGCTCTGTCTCCCTCCTCCGTGGGATTATATCAAGGGTGAATCCTGAAATCCCTGTAATTCCCTCGTCTCAAGTTCCTCCTTCCTTCCGTCGTAAGGGTGGCTTCGAGTGTTTGTGTTGTTGGGTTCATTATTTTGCTGAGACTTCATTGATGAACTCAAGAGACTCTTCTGTCTCTCTTGCTCTTGTAAATAATGATTTTGATCTTTGTTCCAGTGTCGTGAATAAGTCACTCATTCTCCCAGGAGACGTTAGGAAATTCAGTCATTCAGTCAGTAGTCAGTGAGTCCATCAATCCTTCCCTCCAGCCTTTTACGTAACGCCTTGAAGGTCACCACAATCTGCTGACGGATGATCGTCATTCTCTCTCTCTCTCTCTCTCTCTCTCTCTCTCCTGTCGAATGATCATAGAAAGTTCTCGGTTTTAGTTAATGGCTTCTCGTAAGGTTTTCTCTTAAAACATTAATCTATCGTTTATTTTCTTACCATGTTTCGAAACCCCCCCCCCCCTCCGCCCCCCCCCTTCCGCCCCCCTCCCCCCCCCCCCCCCCCCTCCCCACATACTATAGATTTACATCAACCGTGCATTTGATGTCTAGGCCAGTCCCTTACGACGCTCCTGATTGGCTGTTGATAAGCCAATCACAGGGCTGGAAACTCTGTCTCTCTCGACAGTTCACATAGGCAGGATGTATGTTCCACCTCTTCCTCGGAGATACTTTGGAAAGACATCATTAAAGAGAGATGGAACATAGATACGTGTGAACTCTCGAGAGAGACTGAGTTTCCAGCCCTGTGATTGGCTTATCAGCAGTCAATGAGGAGCGTCGTAAGGGACTGGCCTAGACATCGGATGCATGGTTGATGAGAATCTATTATAGTGCGCACCACGGTCTAGCAAACACACTATACTTGTCTCTCCGACCTAAGCCGGCGCCGAATTATCCGAAGGTCTGTCTTTTGCATGAAAAGATAAGCAGTTGCTTTTCAATGGACCACACTATTTTCGTTGATTCCCCCAGTGAAGAGATGAAAATTGCATTCTTGTCACAACATCGAACCTCGAAGATTAAAATGTCTATTGCAATACACTCCCTGAACACCTGAATTAGCCCTGGTCACTGACCAGCCCGAACTATATCCCCACACATTTACCCACTAAGTGGGTAATTTTAACTGTCAGTGTTACCAATGCTGCAGGTAAAATCTAGTCAAATGAGTTACCTGTGTTACCGTTGGCAACGCTGCCGCAAATACCTGCCACCAGTGGCCTGTCTCTCATTCATCAATTGTTTTTTGTTCGCCTTGCTGTGTGGATCAGTCCCACATC
Organism: Macrobrachium nipponense; assembly: GCF_015104395.2. Taxonomy (NCBI): domain Eukaryota; kingdom Metazoa; phylum Arthropoda; class Malacostraca; order Decapoda; family Palaemonidae; genus Macrobrachium; species Macrobrachium nipponense. The sequence goes on along the minus strand of NC_087219.1, from coordinate 57,139,114 downwards.
AGGCGAACTTTTGGTCATTTAGCCCGACCCCACTCAAAGAGTTTTTCGCATCTTGGTTACAAACACGAATTTTCCCGTTTCACTTTGGATAGCTACTTTGTACTCGCTATGGATAAGTTAGGAAATAAACGTCATTGCCTTCTACAAACGCCTCGACGATCGAGCCTTCTACTGCTGGATATGTTGGTGCTCATCGGCTCTAAAATAACGTTGTCGCCGACTGCAAACGCCTCTGCTTCTACTTCATCTACAGTTCGACGATCGAGCCTTCTACTGCTGGATATGTTGGTGCTCATCGGCTCTGCACGCCCTTCAAGCGTTGGATGAGTACCCGCATACATGATCGACGTTCTTTTCGTTATTTCGTGTAGTAAGGTTTAGTGCAATACTAGTCAGAGATGTTTGTCTTGGTCAGGAGACAACGAAACATTAGTTAGTTATTCCAGAGATTAGTGGACAGGTTATCATCTAGTATGTTAAGAATATTTCTAGCCTGACGAATAATTTAACAAAAATAGAGATAGTGGTACTAGTAGTATAGTGAATTCTAATCGTTCTTTTTCAGCCCCCCTGCCTGTTCCAGAACCAGCCCTAACGGGTGCTGGGGGTGGGGGTAATGGAGAACCGCAAGCCTCCGAGTGGGTAGGTTCTGCCGGCCCCCCCGGCGCGGAGCAGGCAGTGTTGGCAGCAGATTTCCCCTCCCCTCGATTTGTAAGTTCTCAGGATAATGAAAATTTAGGTCTGATACAGACGAGTAGGGATAATTGGCTAAATAGTGTTTAGGAAGAGAAGTGCAGGCTTCTTCCGGTCGGTTTTCTATTATAAGTAGTAGTTTATAGAGGGACAGTGTCCTTAGAGCCTATTAGGTGTTTCTTGCTTCTAGTTCCTTTCGTCAGAATCTTTTAGGCCATGGTTGGCCGTTCAGATCTGGTTTCGGGTCTGTCGGGTTCTGAAGGGTTGAATACTTATCCTTCCGTCGTTTAAGGTTACTTTTCCTCTGCTTATACGATAGCGTAATTTTTAATATCGACTAATTCTCTGTTCAACGCATATCGACGTACGATAATTCGTTATGTAGAGAAATCGAATAAAATTAACTACCGCTAGCCTAGTGTTTCACGATGATATATGTACAGTAGCCTAGCCTAGGCCAAAAGTATTCGCTGTACTACATAACGGTAGAGTGATTTTTATAGTGGCTAACGCTTTAGGCTCAGGCATTCTGACTACGGATAATTCAGTACAGATGTAATTGAAACGAACGAGAATCCGATCTTAGTATAATTCAATATGAATGTAATCGAACAGAATGAAGATCAGATTCTGTCCGACTAAAGCATTTAGTGTATTGTATGTATCATCATATTAGCGTAGTATAAATACTAACTCGGCAGTCATTCACGCTCTGGAATCAGCTGATGGCGAATACGGGTTTGCGTCGCCGTATCCACCTCATTCTTGTCCTGATTGGCTAGCGTAACTAACGTAACAACTCTTCCTTACTTAGGCCAGGTTTGTCGTCTTGAAGGAGACGTGTTTTCAACTATGTTGGACATTTAACATAGTCAATACTGGTATCTTGTGGCATATAATTAGATGTCGGATACTATAAGGAATTCGTTGTATGACGTCTTCTTACGTTTAACAGACTAATGGCTGTCAGTAATTACATTGTGCTTATGTCAATTACAGTTACAAAAGAATTACCAGTTGTATTATTAAATTACAGTGACAACTGAAATTAATATTTGGCCTAATAAAGTTAATTTAATTACCTTAAAATGTAATTTATTAATTTTCAATTAAATTGAAATATGTAATTTATTACTTTTCAATTAAATTACAATTACACAAGCTTGTCAAAACAGCACTGTTGTGAGGAGGCGTGGCTTAAACAGACAATGATGCCGGCTAGTCTTTTTTCCTTGGCTCCAGATTCAACCATATCACTTGGTCTCGGCTAATGTTTTTGTTTCTAGTTACCATAATGAGTATCTGGATACTTAGCTTATAAAACGAAGTCATGCTGTTCGTCTTACGATGTAATTTAAGGCCAAAATTTGACTGATACGTCTCATTGGAAGCTAGTTTTTCCCTCGGCTTAGATGCGTAAATTTAACGATTCCGTTCGTTTTTCACTCGTTTTCATAGGTATTACGAACCTACACTTGATTAATCTTTACCGGTGTGAAACAACAGTAAACGAGCTCTTTCATGCTGTTACTTTATTTTACCACGGCTGCGTTTGAATTCATACTAAAGCTTGGGACCTCTATCCAGGTTGCTGATGCACGTAATTTTGCCTTATCAGCTTCAGCTACATTTATAACATGAATACAGTAATTACCGTCGCACGCGGATGAATACAATAAACAGACGTTGTTATCGGATTCGATTACTTTCGCACGCCGATCAATACAATAAAGTGATGTTGCTATAGGATTCGATCGTATTAGCAACAAGTTCTCGTTCGGTTGTTCATAGCAGTACGCAGTTATACGAGTATATTATCATTAAGATAATACCTTTTTACTTAGAAGAGGGTGCAAATTTATGGAGGTGGAGAAGTTAGACGATTGTAATATTCTCTCTCTCTCTCTTACTTTCCTGATTTCATTTTTTTTCTCTACTATGCTGTTTTTCCACCCTCTCCTAACAATTGACTCGTTGTGCAACAGAGGTTTTTCTTCCTGTTACACCTTTTCAAACATTTTTCTGTCAATTTCCCTTCAGCGCTCAATGACCTCATAGTTCCCAATATTCGGCCTTTGGCCTAAATTCTATTTTAAACTCTACAATCTCGCTGTCTGATGCACAATGCTGCCTACGCCAGCTGCGCGAGAGATATAGGAAGACTTATTTGCAATGTAGTTTCGATTTTAAATACTAACCCCATCGTAAAATCGAATTAACGCAAGTTAATTACAGTAGCTTCAATACGGACTGTATTCACGACCACGTCTTGAATAATTTCCTGATTTTCTAATGTTTCTCAGATTATCATGGGGAACAGAGTCGGTCTAGTTTTCTCTCGCCCAGTTTTTCTGTTAAAACTTATATTGTCTTTACACAACCTTCTTCAGCTGCTCATTCTTCGGATGTCGCTTCGGAGTCTTCTCGCTCATACTGTTTATATTTACCAATATCACAGTAGAGCCAGTTTCATTGTTTCATCCTGAAATTTGGAGAAGATTTCAATCTCTCTCTCTCTCTCTCTCTCTCTCTCTCTCTCTCTCTCTCTCTCTCTCACTCTTCACCGGTTAAAGGAAATAATTTGGAGGGGCTGCCTTCGTAGCACCTTCCACGGGTCCTGTGGTTCTCAGGCTGCTGATGTTGATGCTTCAAGGCGGTTCCGCAACTCCGTATTTTCATCCTTACTTGTTTTGAGACGTAATGTGTCCTCCGTAGTTCTTGAGGAGGCTACGGCAGTTGGAGATTCACCTGCGCCATCGTTGATTGTATCGATACCGGTTGTCACCACCCACTCCTTTCATAGGGTAGTTAGTAATCTTCCTTCTTCGTTCCCATTTATATACCTTAGGAGTGTGAGACGTAACGTGCTTACCGCGGTAATTTCGGGGGTGGGGGGGGGGGGGGGGGGGGGGGGCTACGGCCGTTCGCAGTTCGTCTGCATTGTAATTAGCACCTTTTGTGCCCTCGGCCCCCTTTCTTAGGGTAGCTGGTAATTCCTTCTGCGGCTCCCATTGGTTCCGCAGTTCGTAACCCGTTATTAAAGCACTGTACCGCACAGTTAGTTCTCCACCTGCACAATATTGGCGCTAGGTGTTCCTGTGGGTTACTCGTAGTGACTTTTCTCTCTCTCCTTATTTTCTCAACTTTTTCCTGCTGCTTTTCTGTTCCGTCCTTATGGGATTTTCAAGGTGGGTTCGACCTTGATTCCGTGTCTGGGAGTACTTCTTTCCGTCACTTGCTTCGGATTCCAGTCTAGGTTTAGTACGTATTGGTAAAGGGGGTTAGTTGGATCGCGTTTTGCGACTTCTTCGCTCTTAAGGGGTGTTGCTCGCCTATTGTAGTCGTTCTGGTCTCGTGTCATAGTCAATGGTGAGTGCGGAGTTTCGCAGTAAATTGAGACTGGTTCAAGGTTAGGTCATCGTCTTGGTTGGTACATGTTTGGCGCAACAGTATGGGAGTGACTCGCATGCGTGGTCGTTCATCGCCAAGGTATTTTCGGCTCAGGCGTAACGTTATCGTCACTGGAGAGTGATGGTATCCGCAGTCGAGTGACTAACTCTTACAGGTTTTGCGGAACTGTTGACAGACAGTTCGCTCTTGTGAGTGGGTGGACAGCGGTCGGACAGCAGGGGTTACATCATGATGTCTTTGGGGAGTGCGGGTTGCGCAGTCGAGTACGACTTGCACAGTAGTTTATGATCTTCTTGTTGGTATATCGTTGCGCAATCGGATCGGTAGGCTCAGATATGATGGGATCTTATGTCGTTTGGTATCGAGCAGCCAGGTGTAGTAGGTTCCGGGTTCTTGGGTGCTGCTTTTCTGGGTTCGGCTTTTCTCCTTTGTTTTCCTGTTCCGGTGTGGCCGGACAGGTCTGACAGAGGATAGATACCTTTGAAGAGAGACTCGTTTGCTAGTTGTGGGTTTTTTTGTTTTTGTTTCTCCGGCGAAGGAAGCGAGTATAACGGATTGTGGACTTTGTCCATTCTATCTTTCCGCATTCCAGGCTCCGGAGGGATCTCAGTTAATTCATGTAATGTTGATATGTTTGTATTCAACCTAACCAGCAGTCTCTCAAAACATCAAGTAGGGTAGTCTGGTTTCGGCGAGTCGGGCAGTTTTTTGGAATGACTTAAGCTAGCATCAATTTTTTTCTGTATGAGGTAGCGGGTAACTCCTCTGCCGGAGTCCGACTTCCGGTTTACGAGTCAGTTGAGGTTTTTCTCTATTGGGTTCCTTCATTGATTCGTGTGGTAAGGGTTACGGATCATGAGGCTCGTATTTGGAGGACACCTTTCACAGCCACTCTGTGTGGATGTGGTGAGAGTTGATAGTTGGTTCTCTGAGCCTGGACTGTTTGATAACCTCTTCACATTGGTTTCGAGGGGGTTTGCATACCAGACTAACATTTCTGAGGGTTATGATATGTTTTTGGCAAGGAGAGGAGGGACTATTGTTAAATCATTGCTTATCCGGACACTCATAAGAATGGACTCTTAGTCAATCCAAGGGCGCAAGTATGCGGAGGGCTACCCTTTGGCTTCCAGAGGAATGTTTCGCTGTCGGCGATTGTGTAGGTGTTTTTTTTCTTGAGGTGGTTTTTCACAACACCGTACCTTAAGGAATTTCACTTTCTTCAGAGAGGTTACTCTCGGGGTCCTGTCGTTGCGGTAACTCAGTTTGATAGTTGGCTTGGTAGAGATAGGGTGTTAGAAGTTTAGGTAAGCAGTGATAGTCTAAATGAACTTCAGGGTGTTAGGAGTTTAGGTAAGCAGTGATAGTCGAAATGAACTTCACGGTGTTAGAAGTTTAGGTAAGCAGTGATAGTCGAAATGAACTTTATGGTGTTAGAAGTTTAGGGAGGCAGTGATAGTCTAATGAACTCTACTGTTTCTGTTGGTCAAGCTTAGACAGAGTGTTTTGTCCCTTAGGCCCTTGAGGTTAGGCAGATCCCGATGATCATGTTGGAATAACAACTACTTCTTCAGCACAAGTCATCTACATCAGTGAGCAGTAGAGAACTGAAGGTCCTGCACGCTCAACTTCTCCTCCATACATGAGAGGCTATAGCCACATGGGAGGTTCACCATTTCCCCTCCATACATGAGAGGTATAGAATACCACATGGGAGGTTCTTCAGACTCAGGCGGTACCTAGGACTCGACACCGGCGGTATGGTACTTCCTATGCAAGCATCCTCAGTTACTGAGCTGGACAACCAGGTGAGGAGATTTGTTTTTGTTTTGCCTCCATGAATAAGAAGTATAGCTTATCACATGGGAGGTACTTCTGACTCAGATAGTACGTTAGACTCAACACTGACTTTGAAGTACTTTCTTTGCAACATCCACACCTCCGAGTTTGGATAACTAGGTGAGGATACATGCTTTTATACATGCTAGGTTGCTTATGAGTTACCTGCGTATGTTCCGTGTACAGGTCGGGCTGAATGAGATTGACCCCGCCTCCGACTAAATGTTGTTAATCGGGCTAATTCAGGTGTTCAGGGAGTGTATTGCAATATGAAGTTTTCATAATAAAACTAATATTGTAATACTTACCTGAACACCTGAATTAGCCCTGGTCACTGACCAGCCCGAACTATATCCCCACACATTTACCCACTAAGTGGGTAATTTTAACTGTCAGTGTTACCAACGCTGCAGGTAAAATCTAGTCAAATGAGTTACCTGTGTTACCGTTGGCAACGCTGCCGCAAATACCTGCCACCAGTGGCCTGTCTCCTCATTCCTCAATTGAATCATTCACTATCAAATTGAAGTGGGGAGGAGGGTGGGAATCATTCAGGTGTTCAGGTAAGTATTACAATATTAGTTTTATTATGAAAACTTCATTTTATCTGCCTTGTTATCAAAGCAAATAACAAGGGCTAGGGATGTGGTTTATTATAATAACGCATTGGAGAGATAAATCGCCGAATTCATTTCAAAAGAAATAAGTAAAATGAATAAATATTAAGGAGGTTTTTGACGTGGATGGGAAAAAGGTAGGCACCCACTCACACCAATGATCTGATTTGTAAACCCTTCAGGTGAGGAAATTTAGGCTTTAGTCGTTTGCATGTTTGCTTGTTCTGTCCCTCTAGCATATATATTGTAAATTTTGACCAATGTGTATCAGTCTTGTGAAAATGGCTTAGAGTTAAAGCCGAAATTGGCCAGTCTTTACTGATGTATTTTTTTATTGCCTTGATATATAGTACTACACACACATACGTGTGTATATATATATATATATATATATATATATATATATATATATATGTGTGTGTGTGTGTGTGTGTGTTTGTGTATGTGTAGTAATATACATCAAGGAAATAAAAAAAAAATATCTAAAGCCTGGCAATTTCAACTGTATCTCCAAGCCATTTTTCACAAGACTGATATATATTGGTAAAAATTTGCAGAACAAGTAAATACGCAAACGGTTGAAATCTATATATATGTATAGATATTATGTATATATATGTCTATATATATAAACTTATATATATGTATATATCATATATATATGATATATATATATCTACATATATATATATATATATAATATATATATTATATATAACGATAATATTATATATATATATTATATATATAGTATATATATATATATATATGTAATATAATATATTATAGAGATATATTATATATATATATATATATATTTATATATATATATATATATATTCTATATATATATCTATATATATATATATATATATAAGATTATATATATATATATAATATATAATATATAATATATATATATATATATATATATATATATATATATCTATATTATATAATATATATATATAAGTAGATATATATAAGTATATATATATTAAGTATATAGATATAAGTATATATTATAAGTATTATATATAGAAGTAATAATATATAAAGTACTATATATAAAAGTTTATATATATTAATTATATAGATATATATATATATATATATATAGTATATATATATATATATATATATACACCACGTGTGTGTGTATGCACATTAATCAGAAGAGAGACAGTCCATGACAGTGGTATCCTTTAGGTCCACAGTGATGTAAAAGAAAAAAGATTAAATGAGTTCCTTCATATTCCTGTGAAGATACTGAACAGGTCAATGGATTTCTCCGTCACCTGTTTTCATATAAATTGCTGACTTTCAAAACAGTGATTAGGAAGCACGTCGGAGATCGATGGATGATCGCTTTGAGTGGTTACGAAAAATCATATAATTTCGTAGAAGGACTCCGCAATTGAGCTTTCATATATAGAAGTAAGTAGGAAGGCAAAATAATGTACACGGAGAGAAAGCAAGTTAGTTATTTATATAAAAAAATAAAAAATTAATTGACTTAGAGGTCTTTTGAGTTGGTTTAGTACCTGTAGAGAGCAGAGACAGTGGTAGGCAGCTGAAAAGCGTCGGCGGACAGTTTTGCAATAAGGGAAAACGAGAGACTTAGCGGTATGGGGTACATAGCGCCGCAGTGGCGTGATCGGTATGGTCTTGGCCTGCTACCTCGATGACCGCGAGTTCGATTCTCGGACATTCCACTGAGGGGTAAGAGATGTGTATTTCTGGTGATAGAAATTCACTCTCGACAAGGTTCTGCGAAAACGTAAAACCATTAGTCCCGTTGCTGAATAACCACTGGTTCCATGCAACGTAAAAAGCTCCATACTAACAAACATACATACCGTACATGTGCAAAGGGTATTAGGAAGTACTAGCCTTTATCTAGGGAGCAAAGAGTGAATGCAGAAGTGGAAAATGCAGTGCACTAAGGGGTATTGAACGTGCTGTTCAAAAGTCTGTGTAATTAAATGTAGCAGATTAAGTTGTGGACGTCTTGGGCGACGATGTCAAACTCCTTGACTGTGGAGTTGGAGATAATCGCGGTAATGGATAACTGTCCTTGTTTTCATTTTGTTGAAATGTAGCGGAAGGAGCTACCAACCATATCCTTAAAAGCCAGCCGAGATTCGCGGTGAATATTGAATTTTCATTTATGGAAAAAAAAAAAAAAAAAAAAAAAAAAAAAAAAATATATATATATATATATATATATATATATATATATATATATATATATATATATATATATATATATATATATATTATATATATATATTATATTATATATATATATATATATATATATATATATATATATATATATCAAGTGGAACACTGAAGTTGTGACTATATATATATATATATTATATATATATATATATATATATATATATATATATATATATATATATATATATATATATATATTTATTATTATTATTATTATATATATAACAAAGCTCCGCTCATCTCCAGCTTTCCATCTCACAAGTCGTGTTCAATTGGGTCAGAGTGTTCCTCAGAGTCAAAGTAATAGGGTCTGCCTAACTCGGCAGTGGGGGCGGAGCTAATACTGTGACGTCAGAAGAGTAACACTTAAAGAAGCTTTAGTTTTTATACATTTAATCCATACCGCATGGATTTTTTTTCTAAAATCTGATAAAACCTGTATAGAGGTCACGTGCTTGATGTTTTTTAATAACCATTCAAAGTATATAGGGTCTGCTTAACTCGGCAGTGGGGGCAGAGCTAATACTGTGACATCACATGAGTAACACGCATTGTTTCTCCACTGAACCCTTAGTTTTTATACATTTAATCCATATCGCATGGTGTTTTTCATAAAATCTTGATGATAAAATCTTTAGAGGTCACATGTTTGATTTTTTTAATACCCATTCTCTCATTTAGTCACCAAACCTTGTTTTATTGCACAAAATATACCAGTTTGAACACACACAGCTACTCCAGCTTTCTTCATATGTTTATTCTTTACTTATTTATCTACTTAAAACTAGTATACCTATATACTGGTCGCTGTATCTCTTCAAGTCCCGTATTTCAACATGACAAATCTCTCTCTCTCTCTCTCTCTCTCTCTCTCTCTCTCTCTCTCTCTCTCTCTCTCTCTTTTTCAGTTTTAGTAAATATCAAGATGTTAAATAATTCTTAAGAAATGTATTTACTTCTGTCACTGTGTTCATACCTCACTTTGAAAAGCAAATTTTTTTTATGATAAAGGATTAGAATGATAGATTAATTATATTTTCCAAATATTATTGTGAATACTTATTGTTATGCAATAAATACAAAGAAAATGTGGATACAGGTAGTGTCAAAAATGGCAGTTGCATTTGCACGACTTGGCCACAAAAAAGGAAACAATATCAAAAGTATAGCAATTGCATCATATACGATATAAGGTATCAAAGGTATAAATGATGAAGACAATGATACAGGGAACACATTTCCAGCAAATTTCTCATTAGCACTTCACATAAATATACTTCCGAACACACAATTTTACATATAACATAAACTGTATACATAAAGGTATTAAATATGCATGCCTCAACGATTAAAATATTTTCGAAAAGACTACAAAAAGTTATTCGTCAGTCTGACTGGATGTATCTGATGACGTTTCACAAGGGCGGGGCTAGATTTCAGATCTCTCACGAACACTTAATTTTTTATAATTTTTGCGTGCGTAGATAATATTTCTGTGCGCGATTATGGGGTTGAAAATAATTGTAATTGTAATGTGTCATATACCAATTGAAAGGGCATTCTTTGTACTTTACATGGTATATGGCAAAACGGGATAAGATGAAAAATTATGTAAGAAAAATGTGGTAAACATTTACATAAAATTTAAAATTAGTCCGCCTTTGACTTAGAATTTCTCGAAAATTTCTGAGAACACCTATCAATTTCATTTTTGCATTATATAGCAAATTTTATCAGCTTTCTAATAAATATTTCAGTTTCTTTCTATCATCATCCCTTAGTCAGTTACGCTACGAAACGTGAATATATGTAGGTTGACGGATGAAGTAATTGCACATTTTTTGTGCGCGTAGATAATTTTTCTGTGCGCGCTTGTGGGTTTGAAAGTAATCGTAATTGTAATGTGCTATATATCATTTGAAAGAGCATTCTTTGTACTTTAACGTAGTATACGGCAACATGCAATAAAAGGAAAATTTATATAAAAAATGCCATCGCAAAAAGTTAAATGAAAATGTTATCGTAAATATAGTTTCATAAAGATATGGTCCTTTTGTAACTGATGACGTTTCACAAGGGGCGGGGATAGGTTTTAGTACCGCCTCGTGAGCAGACCCTGTATATTTTGACCCTGGTGTTCCTGTTCTTGTTGAGCCCACAGGATCCCAGCCGACACTATCAGGCATTGTTCTCCCAGGAGCTTTAGAACAAGTCCAAGCCATCTCCGTCTCCTTTTATCATTATCTCATCTACGTAGGGGACATTTTAGCTTTTCCTTATGAGATTATTTCCTACCCTACCATTTGATCACTATCATCATGTTTTAAGCTTTACTCTTAAATAGACGGGGTCATTTAGTTATGTTTTTATTGTTACACTGTAGTTCATGTCAGAGTATCAGTAGAAATAGTACTAGACGTAAGTTTACGTTTATATGCAATTTCAGTGTATGCTATTTTCCACTTTATTTAGCCCATTCATTGTTCGATTTTCATTTTTTAGTTTTTCACTAAATTCCATCTCAAGAGAACTTTTACTGGATATCTCGCCGTTCCCGAATATTTGAGTTCAACGTCATTAATACTTTCTCCAATTAAGAGTCATTTCATCCCTTTCAGCATGCACTTTAAATATTTCTTCTGTTGCCTTTACATTTATTTAGAGTTTTAGGATGTTTCCATGTCGAATATAAAAGAAGCGTTACTTACATTCCCGCCTTAATGTGCTCAAGGCGGGAGATACTGAGTCTGCTGCAGGATCTCGCTTGAGTGAGCATGGCATCAACATTGTCAGGTGCATCACTGCACATGATGCTGTATTGGATTACGTGTTTGAGTATAACCTGCTTACAAGAGTCGTATCTCTTCAGATACATGATAGATAGTATTAAGCACAATCCGTAAATTTTGTGAAGTTTGCTAATGAAAACATCATCAGTAGCACTTTCTGCTAAGTCCGTCACTTTAGTCGTTACTCCAATTAAAACTCCCTCATCTCCGACGACTCTTTGAGGAGAGCACACAGCGAAGGTGAAGTGTAAGCAACAAATAACCATGAAATATTAAATTCGCTTTACCTCTGTAGTAACTTGAACCCAAAGGGAATAATAATAAATGAGAAGTGCACCTACCCTGTCCAGGATTCGCACCAATTATTTTTGAAATAGGCGCATATGGAAACACTGTCAGAACTTACTCCTCTTGACGAAGTCAATGTCTCCCACATGCCGACCCTCGGAGCCGTTAGCTCGAATCCTGGTCAGAGCAGATGCAAAAATTATTTAGTTCCTTTTGGGTGCACGTTATTCCCAAAGGACAGTTGAAGTCGGTATTAATGATATATATATATATATATATATATATATATATATATATATATATATATATATATATATATATATATATATATATCGAGCTACAAATGTCCTTTAATATCTAATTCGCTCTACCTCGGAATTGATATATTTTCATACATGTTTAACCGAAGGGGAATTTTCTAGGCGATAATAGATTTGCCGGCTGACAGGCACGAACCATCGCCACCTTCAAATCCAGGACGACAGTGAAGCCTAAACTTATATCATCTTGCGGTGGCGGGATGGGTTTAGGCTTCACTGTCGTCCTGGATTTGAAGGTCGCGGTGGTTCGTGCCCATCACCCGGCAAATCTATTATCGCCTAGAAAATTCCCCTTCGGTTAAACATGTATGAAAATATATCAATTCCGAGGTAGAGCGAATTAGATATTAAAGGACATTTGTAGCTCGATATTTGTATATGGATCACGGTAATGTGATATGACATATATATATATATATATATATATATATATATATATATATATAAAGTATATATAAATAATATTATATAAATTATATATATATAAATATATATATATATATATATATATATAATATATATATTATAATATATATATATATATATATATATTATATATATATATATATATAGTATATATGCGTGTCTGTGTCCACTGGAAAATTAGTCCAATGTGGTAATCTTTCATTCTCTGGCGTTAAAGATCTAAAAACACAAGACCTTAATAATTGGAGGCGTCATGAATCTTATGACAATTCTCCGTAGGTGGGGTAGTGCCTACAGTGTAGCTCAGCGGTGCACTTTATGTATTATTAAACGTCTTTGCAGCGTCCCTTCGGTTCCTAGCAGAAACCTCTTTCGTTGCTTTTACAGTATCTCCGTTCATATTCTATCTGACTTTCCACCCTCTCGAACAACTGCGAGGTTTTCCTCCTGTTACGCCTTTCAAACCTTACTGTCAATTCCCCTTTCAATTTGGAATGATGACATAGAATCCCAGCGCTCGGCCTTTTCTATTCTGTTCTCTTATAATAACTCCATACATAATATTACTTTGCAAATGGTATGCTTGTTCTTATTTAAGTTGTTAAATGTTATATTCGCTATATTAGTTTGTGTGGCAGGGTAGGTCGGCGAAGACCCCTTGAAACTGAGAAGTCGTAGACAAACTTTATTTAATAAGTCTTATTTTAATTAATAATAGGTTAAATTATTAGATTATTACATTTAATTTCATTATTTCTTCTATATATCCCCCCGTCAGTGCACCTCATTCGGTGCAAAAGTTAGGCATTAACTTAAGGTTCTTTGCAGCGTCCCATCGGCAACCTATAATATATAGTTGCAAACTACTTTCATTCCTTTTGCTGTACCTCCGTTCATATTCTCTTTCTTCCATCTTACTGTCGACCCTCTCCTAGCAATTGTTTCATAGTGCAACTGCTTAGAGGTTTTCCTCCTGTAACACTTTTCAAACCATTTACTGCCAATTTCCGTTTCAGCGCTGAATGGCCTTAGTTGCCCCAGTGCTTGGCATAATGCTAAAAATCTATGTAAACAAATAAATGATAAATTCTTCTATATGCCAACTGTTTACGTTCACGATTGGATTTTTGGCTTTTCTCCTGGATTTATTTTGTTCTATTCTTTCTTGAAGAATAAGGACCTATTTAAATGTTTTTGTTGTAACCTTCCTAGAACTATGGATTCTCTTGAGTGTAAAATGAAGGATTAGTCTCATGGCAACATTTCGATTATTGTTTATGTTTCGTTGGCTCTGAAGTGTCACTTTTATTTGATTTAAATGACAATTACTTTTTACCATAATTGGTTTTTACTCACATTTCAATATCGTTTTATGTATCGTGTGGTTGTTTCTGTATTTTAATGCATGTTCATCTGTAATTTAGTATAACCCTCTTTATATCTGTAATTTAGTATAATCCTCTTTATATCGGCCATGTTGTAACTTGTAAGGTAATTCATTATCAATCTGGCATTTAATTTTTTTTTAGAAACTCCTCTCATAATGGCAATAATACCCCGAATAATACTAGTAGAAATATCCCTCTCATTCTTGGGGATTCAGTGATCCTGCCTTCCATTCAGCGTCTGTAACTATCCCATTGTGAAGGTTTCATTTTCGCTTCATAAACTTCATTGGTCTCTTTCAGTCATGCCAGAAGCTGATTTTCGGGTCTGTTCTCACAAAAAGAAATCCAGAGGCTTTTTTCATCATTTTTTCTTTTTTTTTTATTGCCATTTCCGCATCCATCGGCCATTACACGCGGTTGGTTATCGATGTCATTTCCGGTTAGAGTCGCTGTATACACATGGTTTGGTTAAATAGTACTGCCTTTCCACACATTTTTATACACATGGTTCGGTCATATAGTACTACATTTCCACACAATTTTTGTATCTTTTCTTGTTTATGAATTCCTACTCACACACGCACACACACACACACACACACACACA
>NC_087219.1:57099489-57114489 GCF_015104395.2 Macrobrachium nipponense | reverse complement strand
CAAGGCATCTGTGTACGTATTAAACAGGTATGGAGGAGAGAATGCCCCTTGCCGAAGCCCGTTTAGGGAGCCGAAGGTGTAAGATAATACGTTTCCCCATTTGACGGGTGGACCTCTCAGGAATTCCTGCTCTTCATCTCCCTTGGAATGACAGCTGGAAGTTTAGGAGGTCACGTGGGACTGAAGGTTCCTTCCAGGACTCTGTCATTAAAGGCAGATAAGAGAATTCGTATTCAGGAAAGGTTTTCTCTCTTTGCTGAGTGAGGACGACGAGTGACGAAGTAGTGGTTTTCTGCTTAAAAAAAAAAAAAAATAAAAGAAAAAAAAAAAAACTGAAAAAAAGACAAGACTCAAAACCAAAACACACACATACACACACAGGCACTTCTGTATTATATTTGCGAGGACGTGAGAGAAGTGGAGCCTCACTTAAAAAAAAAAAAAAATTCCTACACTTGTGATCGTAAGATAATAATTTCATACAAATCAGCGTCCGTGAAAATTAGTAGATATCGAGAAACGATGTGACAGACGAGGAGGAACCCGGACAATGATACATCAAGAATCCTTGTTCTGATTCGTGCAGTTTTATAATTTTATAATTTTTTTTCAAGAAGAAAAAAGTATAAACAGGAAATGCTGCCATTCCTTAATTGCATACTCTCGAATGTGGAATCTATATTTGTCTTTTCCATCTGGTGATGTACGTAGGCAAATATCTTCTAATTTCCCACCGTTACCCCTACATTAAGGGGTCGGTTGCATAATTAGCCTTTTCTCACAACATCAGGCATGGTTTATTATTTGGCAACGGGGTTTTTACGACCGCATGCCCTTCCTGTCATCAACCACAGTTATTGGCAGTGGTCCTAGCCTTTTACTAAAAAGTACTAAGACTGCAAGGCAGCAGTTTCCACAGTTATTGGTGATGGGCATAGCCTTTTACTGACTCCGGTGGTAGTATTCTTACACCTCTACCACAGGGTGAGTACGTAGGCAAATATGTTACCTTAGAAAGTATCATGGGATTCATTCTGATGCGAAGTGCATATTTGCGAGTTTGTGAATTGTCTAAGAAATAAGGTATCCCATCAGTTACTTTCAAAATAGAGGCCGATGGGAATGGGCAATTCGGTCCCCTTGACTGGCCTAGGCCCGAAAATAAGAAAAGGACCTAATCATCTGAAGAAAGATAGACCTATGCCTGTTAATGGACGGAATCTTAAGACAAGAATATTGAAAACTAGATGCAGGAAGGGAATTCCAAATCTTGGCAATAAAGGGAAATCTGGGAGAGGTTTCATTTGTGAAATTCACATTTTGTCTTTATAGTTGAATAAAGTTTTCTTTGCGTAGAAGCGAGTCACTCGGTTCCACTTGTTTGGATTTCTTAGAAGTTCAAAGCTTATGGAAATTATAGCAATCAAAAGTTGCCACTTTCTAATAAATTTCATGTAAAACTACCTTTTCAAGGTGATGTATTGAACTGTAAAACCACTCTTAAACATCCTCCAAAGAATGTTTAACAATGACCATAACTTCCTATGTTGTTGTTTAACAATGACCTTAAGTTTCTACGTTGTTGTTTAACACTGACCATAACTTCCTATGTTGTTGTCAAACACTGACCAGAACTTCCTATGTTGTTGTTTATCACTGACTAAAACATCCTATATTGTTGTTTAATACTGACCGGAACTTCCTATGTTGTTTTTTAACACTTACCAAAACTTCCTATGTTGTTGCTTAACAATGACCTTAAGTTTCTGTTGTTGTTGTTGTTTAACACTGACCAGAACTTCCTATGTTGTTGTTTAACACTGACTAGAACTTCTTGTATTGTTGTTTATTACTGACTAAAACATCCTATATTGTTTAATACTGACCGGAACTTCCTATGTTATTTTTTAACACTTACCAAAACTTCCTATGTTGTTGCTTAACACTTACCAGAACTTCCTATGTTGTTGTTTTACAACTGACTAGAATTTCCTATGTTGTTGTTTTTACACTGGGGCAGAACTTCCTATGTTGTTGTTTAACACTGACCATAACTTTCTATGTTGTTGTTTAACGCTGACCATAACTTCCTATGTTGTATTTTATCACAATCTTGTGATATTTTACCACCATGGAATATCTGGGGCTAATTTTAAGCTCACTCAGGGAGGGGGCTCTGTCATTGATGAATGTATGACATAACAGTACATTTACACAGAAATGTTTTTTTCCCAGTTTTGTAGAATTATATTATTGACACTTTGCTCGTCCACCCACCGTAACCTTAACCTGTTGACTCTTTTATTCGTGATTATTTACGCACGGCATCTTTAATTTTTTCTGAAGAAAATGGCTTTGTCTGTTCATTCCTCATTTTCTGTCCGCACTTTTTCTGGCCGCCCTCAGATTTTATAAACTACTGAGGTTAGAGGGCTGCACATCAGTGTGTTCATCAGCCACCATCCAATCATCAAACATATCAAAATGCAGCTCTCTAGCCTCAGTAGTTTTTATTTTATTTAAAGGTTAAAGTTAGCCATGATCATGCGTCCGGCAACGCTAGGAGACAGGCCACCATCGGGACGCTGCTAATACAGAAAACTCGATTACGCCGAAGAAACTTAAGCGCATTTTTCACTTGTTTTTACCATTCTTGAATTTGTTCGCGTACTCTGAGTACATTCAGCATGCATAAATAAGGGCTAATGGCGCGAGAGACTGACCCCGGGCTGAAAGACGGCAAGTCTAAATGTGGCGTTCATTTCCTGTACACTATCATTGTTATACACAAAAAATATATGGACACTATATTTATTATGCAAATATTTTTTTTGTCTCTAATTGGTTTAGTGCTCAGTTATTTCATCTCTGTTGTTCCTTTAGCCACTATAGATATTTCCTTTTGCTTTTATTGCTTCGCTGACCAAAATACCCTAATACCCAGTCGTTAGTGTCTTCAGGATGAGTAATTCCTGTATTCGCGCATATTCAATTTTACTTAACAAAGCAGTTTGTTTACTTACTCATATGTTGATCCCTTTCTGGTAGGTGTGACAGGAGGAAAACCTCAAAGCAGTTGCACTGTGAAATCATTGTTAGGAGAGAGTGGGTAACCAGATGGAAGAAAGATAAAATGAATGGAGGTACAGTTTTAGCTATAGCTAGGGGTCGTAAGGGACACTGCAAAGAATCTTTGTAATACCTACAATGCAGCCCTTTCCATTGTCATGTTTTTCCAGTTGGTTATTTAAAAAACACACAACTTATTTTTCTGATTGCTTCTCTTATACTTTCATTCTTTCATTTACTTTCGCATTATAGTGTTTCCTTTTAATCAGAAATGTTCATTATTATTCATTAATTAAATGCTTCAGCCTCGACTTGTTTCTGTTCTCCGTCAAGTGTTTATTTCTTTCTTTGCTCTTATCATTCGGAGAATTTAATATACCTACAGATCTTTCCTTATCTTTTCGAGGATTTATTTTCCAATTCGAAAGGCTCTCTCTCTCTCTCTCTCTCTCTCTCTCTCCTTCCTCTCTCTCCTCTCTCCTCTCTCTCTCCCATATATATATATATATTATATATATATATATACTATATATTATATATATATATATCATATTATATATATATATAATATATATGTGTGTGTGTATATATATATATATGTATATATATATATATATATATATATATATATAATATATTTTTATACTATTCATATATATATATATATATATATATATATATAATATATATATATAGATATATATATACTATTCCTGGAAGAGGAGGACTCTCGCTCCCTCTCTATACATTATTCCCGGAAGAGGGTGGCCATTAGTGTTTTGTCATAACCTGTCAGGAAATGGGAATGTACGAGGTGATTGACTCACGATGATTAATTGACTTGTTCGCGTCATCCGTAAGACCCGACGACACCTACTTGGAAGTAGTTAACGATGCCGAAGTTCGCTGTGTGGAGCGAAAGCAGCTGCTTCTTGGTGCCTGAAGAACTGTTAATAAAACCTTGTGTTTTTCTTTTATATTTTATTTAAAAATGTTCAGTGTCTAATATACATAGTCTCCAATTACAGTATTAAAGAAATCTCCTGTAACAATGTTACTAATATTATTTTGAGTACATCACTTTAAGCCTATCTTAAAATTTTTTTTTTTTCATTTACAAATGTTCATCATACAACATTTACCTTATTTTTAATAACATTTTTCTCTAATCTGCAACCATACACACTACTTAGTCATTTACATCCAACACAATACTTAACCATTAACATTCAAAATATTTTCGTAATATACACCTTAGGAGATAAGTTCAAAATTTTTTACTTATGATTCTCAAGTAACAGCTTTTTCGGAGGACTTGTCTTGATGGATTGTTTGTAAATAGGTTGTTGGGAACTTCTTTCCCTCTATTCTTAATCTTCAGGATTTGGTTTTTGCTTAAGATTTTTATAATGAATAGATTCTGTTATCTTCCCCGAAAGGTTCTTTTTAAAGTTTTTTCTCGGTTCGTGTTTTCATTTTCTTATCATTCCACCTTAGGATACCATGAAAAAAGCTTAAAGTTCCTGTCCCATTAGTATTTGAGGAGAGAATTTAGGCAATGAAGATATTATGGCACTCTCTCTCTCTCTCTCTCTCTCTCTCTCTCTCTCTCTCTCTCTCTCTCTCTCTCTCTCGTGGCAAACATTTCCTCTATTTTGCAGAGGTGGAGTGAATAATATCCACGATAACTAGTAATCAAGAAATTAGTTCAGGAAAGTGTTTGGTATCGTATTCCCTCTGTATCGAATGTGCTTTTCTCTCTTTGCCTAATTCAAGTCTACATAAATGGAATACACCAAGGGTGGCCAGACTTTTGGACTCAGAGATCTATTCTAGACTGAAACTCTTTTAACGATCTTCCATACTACATAATCACATATTATTACGGATGAAAAAAATTCAAATAGCGCCATAGTACGATAACACATGAGTACAGTTGCCTCACTTAAATATATATTACCAGCGAAGGGCGTCGCCTCCCCCCCTCGGCTATTTTAATATTTGGTATGCGTTAAGCCAGAGCGTTAGGCGAACTGGTAACCCTCAGTCTCTCTCTCTCTCTCTCTCTCTCTCTCTCTCTCTCTCTCTCTCTCTCTCTCTCCATTCCATCAAGTCATTAATTTAGAGTCGGAGCTACAAAAAATATATACGTTTTATTCAAGCAATTAATTAGTTGAATAATTCAAGTTCATACAAGATCATTAATGGAATGATAATAGTTCAAGTCTCACAGACAACTAACTCAGATAACCCCCCGGTATTTAAATGTCTTAATCAGTAATTAGTCACACCAATTATCTCTTCTCCAAAATATTATAGTTCCCTCCACCAGGACACTCGGTCCCCTCACTAGGACACTCGGTCCCCTCACTAGAACCGCCCATTACAGCTTGGAAAATCACTTAAACAAAAATACATTATAGAGCCATCCAGGCTCTTTCTCCCCAGGGCAGCCGTCTCCCCCGTTCTGCCTGAAACTCGCCATTATCAACGGACATAGCTCGTACACGTACAGACGAATTCACACTTCGTCAACGCCCCAATTAACTGGTCACAGCCAGTTTTCAAAGGTACCTTGAACAAGCCCTCACGAACTCACATACCCACAGAACGAACATTGACCTGCTTAAGTAAGCATCTTCGTATCACACCATCCCAGAAATGATTTATTAGCTTTCTGCAGGTTGTCGCTCGGACTCTGTCTTCATGGGAAGTTAAATATGATGAATCTGTAAATTCCTCCTTTTTACAGAATAGCTACGCCACTACCCTGGCTAGCCCCTGCCTAGCCATAGCTCACATAAAACAGCTCATATATATAAAAAATCACATTGGCCAGCTCAAAACACAAAACATAAGTAACTGCACGTCTCTGGCATTATAAAGTAATGTCTTATCACGGTTCATCTCCAATAACACTTGGGCGTATAAATTTTCTCATTTTGGACTTCTTGAATATCCCTCTTTGTCTGCAACTTCCTGCACAGACTGTAGCAAGCTGAAGGAAGGCGAAACTTCCCTGTGGAAAACATCCAACGGCTTCTGTAGACCCAAAAGCGCCGTAGAACTCTGTAGACTCGTATGAACTCTCGAAAGTATCCTAGGCAAATGACAGCAACATCTCTGTACGGCTGGAGGGCGTCTTGCTAGCGTCGGGGAACGACGATTATGGTGTGTTTAAGTATGTCAGTCAAGTCATCGGTCAATCAAAAAAGAAAATTAACCCCAGACATACTACTTCTATCAAATAATGACCTCAAAAAATTCAGAAATACTAACTGAACGTCTCCCAATTAACTCCGCAAAGAAAAAAACATATTAATTTCTCTAACTTAATTCTCCAAACTCACACACTAACACACACAATCCAAAACTCACAGCAACTCCGGACTTCTTCACTCACATTTCAAACTAAAAAGTTCTCACAAGTAAAAAAAAGAAAAAAGGCAATGAGCCCAAGAAAAAAAAAATCACGTAACAAGCCCAGCCCCAAAAATCAAAAATGTTCTCTCAAGCTCTGATATTTCAGCAACCCACAAAATCAGTAAAAATCTCCAATGTTTAACAGCAAAAACCCTTCACTGCTAATATAATTAATTTCAATGAGACTTAATGTAAAACGCCCATCTATGTAAATCACAACCCCGATAAATTACATCTCTCGTCCAAAAAGAAATGCTATTTAAAGCTCAATCCCCAATTACATCTCCCATAAGAAAAGGAAAAAAGAAAAAAAAATAATAATAGCAATAATAATACGTGAATTCTCCCCATCACAAAGCACATAATATATGCATGATATACATAACACTGCGTTTTCCCCAACAAATGCAATATGCATAGTTACGGAATTTTTGCCATCGCAACTATTCATCGACCGGACACGGCCAGAAAGCAAACTCTTACACGTGCACTTTCATGAAATGCTATGGTCAACATTTCCAGATATTGCAAAAACTCTTGAGCAATCACCACTAGAGGAAAAGAGTCAGCACACCGTATTGTCAGCAGAAAATCCACTTGCAGACACGTGTGCTCGAACTACAGCATAAAAATGTCTATGTAGACTTGCAACTTCAGAAACCCATGATTCTCAAAAAAAAGGTCTATACTGACATATGACTAAGGTGTTCAAAATTTGTCTTAAAGACGTAACTCTCACATGATACTGCCCAATTATATACAAAATTATCACCTATTCGGGATAAAAAAAACTGCTGTAAACTCACAATTCAGCAATTATATGCCTCCAAAAATAACATCTCCACAGGACCACAATGCAGTAATGCCACTCGCCTCCAATTAGTCATGAAACCAAAAAGAAAGAACCACAGAACTCTTCTCTTGGCTCGAAAAAAAAAAAAAAAAAAAAAAACTCCCAGAATTCAACTAAAAAAAAAAAAAAATCATAACCACAAAAAATAAAAAAAAGGTCACCCCCCCAAAGATTAATGCCATAACCCCATTTATATATAAAAAAATATATAAATTCACCATCTTTTAATAATAAAAACCACTCGGTGATAAAAATATTTCCTCCATTTAATTAATAACCACACCACACCATATTCCCTCTTATTTCCCCAATAACCACGTGTTAATAAAACCACCACTCCAGCAATACAAAATGTTCACCTCTGTTTCGGCAAATAAAAAATACTTACCTCTATTTCACCAATAACTCCATGTGGAATAAAACAAGTCTCCAAAAAATATATCTCCAAGCAGGATAATCAAAAATGTAACTCCACCTCCAAAAAAAATGCACTCAAAGCACCCAGCTGACACACTCATAAATATTGCCCATATCTCCTCAAAAGGGTGTCTCCATTTGCAACAAAGATGGCTGCAAATAATTGAACTAAACATAGCTCTCACCACCATAGGCAAAATATCAATGGCCAAAAATATTATATCTCAAATTATATCTCCAAAATAATATACCTCCAATTCTCCAAAGAAGAACTCAATGTTATAGTAAAAAACTATAAACTCACTGTTTAGCATAACTGCTGAAAAAGGGCAAAAACTCGGCAAATAAAATTGTCCAAAAAATTCTAGAAAAAATCACCAATGTGCCACATAACTCATTATAAAAAAAAGTCTGTTTACTACCTCCCAACAAATTAAAAAAAAAAAAAAACACCACCACCCTTGATAAGCATTACAATGTTAATGCTTGCCCATTCACCAAAAATTCAGCACAAATTTTCACCAGAAGTTCGCAAAATTCAGCACAATTCACCAGGATTCAGCCAGATTCATCACCCATGAACTACTTACATATTCTCCAAAGTCATAAAAACTCAATAAATAATTAACAACATAACGTCTCCCATAATCATCTGAATAATTATAATAATTCTCCATAATTAATTATCTTAAAATTAAAAATAATCTGCCATGAAAAAAATATCTCAAATAATGATAATTCTACTTAAGTACCTCTCCGTAAAATATCTCGAGTAATAATAATAATATTTGCCAATCCACAGTATTTATCATAAATGCCAATCCACAGTATTTATCATATTGCCACCACCCAGCTCAAACAGCCATCCATTTCCCCAGTAGACACCAAAAAAATAAACACAGGCCACCCATCCACCCAACCAATGGCAGCACCACCTGACAAACATCAGTCAGCAATCATCATCAGTCATCACCACCAGGCATCACCAACTGACAACATCAGTCATCACCACTCAGCACCATTTTAAAGTAATCTCAAACCACAAATCAAATCTCTATTAAAAAAAAAATAATCATGTGATCCCATTATAATTGTGCCTTCCAAAGCATAAGAAAACTTACACTACATCCTATATGCATTTCATTTCCTTTTTTCTTCACTCAAGAGAAAGAAATCTCTTTCTAAAAAAAAAAAAAAAACTCTAACGGCATCTCGCAATCATCAGCCAAATCATTATCAGCTGATGTCCATGTGGGCATTGGAAATTCATTATCAAGGGCAAACTCATCCCCAATGCCACGACACAAAGAAAAAAAAGAAGGAGTTCACTCCCCACTAAAAAAAAAAAAAAGTTTTCAACCCCCCTCTGAGCATTTGAACACCCCCCTGAATAGTGTTTGAGTACCCCCCAAGGCAGACCCACTACAACCCTCCCCTTGCAATACCCATCTGGGTCGGTTTAGCAGAAATTACGCTGACTGCGTAAGAACGAGTGGGTGCTCTCGTTCAAGCAAAAATGCAATTCAAGCACAGTTTTCGCATGTATGAAAACCATCCATACACACGCATATGTTAAACAAAGACGAATGCATCTCCTCTAAACATGCGCCAATAAACACATCACTTTCTGCCCTATGGGAAAAAACTGTGATATCCTAAACCAATCCCTAAACTCACACAATGATTTCATTTCACCCCCCCCCCCCCCCCCCCCCCAACTCCCTCGAGGCATCTCGCTCTGGGCAAAATTGATGACTCTAGTTCAATTCTCTTGTATCATTACCACAGTTAACGGACGGGTATTTCTCATTCCCTCTCACTTAGTAACTGAAATCTAACAATTTAACAATTTTCCACAATCTCACAAAAGGCTTTGTCGTTCGAACACCGCTAAGCCACCACTATTACCAGCGAAGGGCATGCCCCCCTCCCCCCGGCTATTTTAATATTTGGTATGCGTTAAGCCAGAGCGTTAGGCGAACTGGTAACTCTCTCTCTCTCTCTCTCTCTCTCTCTCTCTCTCTCTCTCTCTCCATTCCATCAGGTCATTAATTTAGAGTCGGAGCTACAAAAAATATATACGTTTTATTCAAAGCAAAGTATTAGTTGAATAATTCAAGTTCTTACAAGATCGTTAATGGAATGATAATAGTTCACGTCTCACAGACAACTAACTCAGATAACCCCCCGTATTTAAATGTCTTAATCAGTAATTAGTCACACATCAATTATCCCTTCTCCAAAATATTATAGTTCCCCTATAGGACACTCGGCCCCCTCACTAGGACACTGAGCACCCTCACTAGAACCCCCCATTACAGCTTGGAAAATCACTTAAACAAATACAAAATTCTTATAGAGCCATCCAGGCTCTCTCCCCCAAGGCAGCCATCTCCCCCATTCTGCCTAAAACTCGCCGTTATCAACGGACATAGCTCATACAAGTACAGACGAATTCACACTTCGTCAACGCCCAATTAACTGGTCACAGCCAGTTTTCAAGGTACCTTGAACAAGCCCTCACGAACTCACATACCCACAGAACGATCATTGACCTGCTTAAGTAAGCATCTTTGTATCACACCATCCCAGAAATGATTTATCAGCTTTCTCCAGGTTGTCGCTCGGACTCTGTCTCCATGGGAAGTTAAATATGATGAATCTGTAAATTCCTCCTTTTTACATATATATATATATATATATATATATATACATATATATATATATATATATATATATATATATATAGATGCACGTGACTTCATTAAATAAGCAAATACCACAGGAAAATGATAGTCAGAAATCCAAGCGCTTTCGTCTTTACCAAGACATTGTCAAGGAGCGAATGAAATACGATTGGAGAGAAAGGTCTCAGGTACACAACAAGATCAAGAATACCAGATGGTTAATTGTCAAAAGGGTAAAAATTAAAAGAGATAATCCATGATTATCTGATATCACACGGTCACAAACCTAAACAGATTTGACCCTAACCGAAATTACAGAGTATCTTTACAGTCCAAAACATGTAAAAACTGAATATATTAATTTTGTTGCTTAAATTTTTCTACAACTTTTTTCATTATGAAAGCATCAAGTTTAAATAAACCAAGACTTAAATTTAGAACATTTCTTTTATTTGACTTGATGAAACTCGATTCAATGATATTCCTTTGAACTGTGTCATTACATGGGATTAAGGCTCTTGCTTGACTCCAGTTAAAAGGATGATCTAAATATCTCATATGTACGAATAATGCATTCGATATTTGCCCAGTTCTCACTGAATATTGGTGCTGTTTGAGACGTTGTAAAAGAGATTTAGTGGTCTGTCCGTAATAGACTATCACACTTTTTGGAAGGAATTTCATATATGCAGCCTGGAAGATCTTTAGGAGAATTTTTGATTACTAAACTCTTGACATTAATATTACTGGAAACAACATTTATAATAAAAAGCTTTAAAATTCTAGGAATATCAAAAAACCTTTCATTATAGGGTAATTTTAGAATGTTATGCTTACTAAATTCAATTTGTCATTAATTGAATAAAATGTTTTTCTAGCTCTTTTCCATGCCACATCTACAAAAGTCCTTGGGTATTTAAGTTTCAATGCAATATCATAAATAGTTTTAATTTCAGCATTAATAAACTGCGGGCTACAGACACGTAAAGCCCGACTGCAAAGGTGAAATTTCCATAATTTCTATGGACAGTTGCATCAAGAAAATTCAAATTACAATTTCTTTCTTCCTCTACAGTAAATTTTATAAAAGGGACTAAATTACTGAGATTATTAAGGAATTCCTGGAGATTTTCGTGAACTGGCCAAATACAGAAAATATCATCCACATACCTAAACCATATAACTTTTTGGGGCAAAATTCTTGGTAAGA
The DNA here is from genome assembly GCF_015104395.2 of Macrobrachium nipponense. Taxonomy (NCBI): domain Eukaryota; kingdom Metazoa; phylum Arthropoda; class Malacostraca; order Decapoda; family Palaemonidae; genus Macrobrachium; species Macrobrachium nipponense. The sequence continues at coordinate 57,102,830 of NC_087219.1, read as the reverse complement.
GTTTTGTCTCAAAAAATTCCATGTAAATATTGCTAAGGACAGGAGATAAGGGATTACCCATAGCCATGCCAAACTTTTGTACAAAAAAATTCCCCATTAAAACAAAATTTACTATCTTTGATACATAACCTTATGAGACTAATGACGTTTGCTACAGTTAAGGGAATGTCATGACGTTCTAATTCATCCTCCAAATATTCAAGTAAATCATCTACAGTCACTTTTGTAAATAGAGACAACATCAAAACTAACCATATTAAAATCCAAAATTCAAATTTAAACTATTCAATCTGTTTATAAAATCAACATTGTTTTTAACATTCGTGTTAGAAATGTTTCCTACCAAAGGAGTAAGAGTTTTTACAAGCCATTTAGATAAATTATATGTAACTGAGCCCACTGACCATATATGGTTAAGGGAAGCGCATTGCAGTGTAAACTTTTTAATTAAATGGTCCAAGCCCTTCAAAATGGATTTAAATTTGTTTATTTTTAAAATGGGAGGTCACTGTCGTGTACGGTCAGACCTCAGTTTCGTATAAGTATCAATATCATTTAGCAATGTCATTAGAACGTCATGACATTCCCTTAACTGTAAGGAGGAGGGAACAAAGGTTCCTAATTTTTTACAAACTCCACCGATGTTGTTTCAAGAGGAAACCAGCAGCTTTTCCTTTGTTAACCCATAATGAGGTTTCCGTAATACCGTTTGTGCGTACGTTTTCCGTGTTTGTATGAGTGTTTGTGTGTACTGGGACCACCCTGACTCTGAGTACGTGGTTCGATCATCAAAGAAATGAGATTAGTAAACCATTATCGTCTTTTGTTGCCTGAATTGCTTCTTTGGCAATACATGTGACCTCATTTTTGTCATCCTGATTCAAAACTCACGAAGTGGTATACTCATCCATGAGAAACGTTTTCCTTGTTTGTTATTGAAAACTGAGTTTTTATTTCAAAATATGTTCAAAAGAGACCACTATACTCTTCCTCCCTTTTTTATCTTATTTTTTCGTTTTACTTTTTCGGTAATATTTTTGTTGTACTTTTCCTCGCTTGGTGGGCGTTTCCAAGTCAGCCACTGCACTAGAACGTTAGTCAATTGTTACGTAGGAGGAAAAACGTTTAAGGGACCAACAGAGAGAAGGAGGATAGATCCACTTACTTTTCCGTCGTCTTTTAAAACTGTTTTTCTTTAGTTCATTATTTTGTGGGCGTTGTTCTACAGCATAGCAACATAACTTATGGTTTATTAGTTTTGCTTTCAGTAAACGGGATAAAAGCACCACAAGGCCCAAAATGGTGCTTAGAAAAATTAAACATCCTTTTTGTTAAAATACACAAAAAGTAAAAACAAAAATTATTGAAATGCACAAAGTAAAAAAAAATAATTTTTTTTTAAGGCACCCCAGGATTTTCTTACAAATAAGTTTGCAAAAATAAAAGCATGGCGCTAAATATGGAAGGAAGTACTACAGGAAATAAAAAAAAAAAATAAAAAAGATCTTTCTTGTAGCTTTTTTCCTTCCATATTTGGCGCCCACTCTTAAGATCTTTTTTTTTTGTTTTTTTTTTCTTCTTCTTCTTTTTTTTGTGCATTGTAATAAAAGCTGTGAAAAGAATATTTTCTTATTTAATACTTTTTAGTTTTAGCAGAATTTTAATTGATTTATGATTGTAGCAAAAATAATTGAACGTGATATCCTGTCGAGCCAAAGAAGGATTGGAAAATCCGTGGAGTTATTAACTTATTCCACCGAGTCAAGGAAGGTACGAAAAATTCAGTTTCATACAAATCCTAATATACTGGGAGAGATTACTGTAGGGTCACTAGAGGTCACTGCTGACCTACTGATCATGAAAAGTTGTATTGTTACCGGGATTGAGTAACCATGCAAAATTTCAAGTCCTTCGGACAAAGGGAACATGTCGAAAATTGAGTAACAAGTTTTGACCCAAACAGACTGACAAACAGATTCATTTCATTGGTTCTGGCGTGGTTTTTTTACGGTCGGATGCCCTTCCTGACAACCAACCCCCCCTATTATCCGGCCTTGGGGACCGGCACCCGTTGAGGCTGGCTCGCTCCACAGGTGGCTAGATTTGGGAAAGAATAATAGATGGCAGGCTGAGAGATGATGTGAGAATAGGGAAGGAACAGTTAGTATTTATGAAGGGAAGCGGCACAACGGATGGAATATTTTGCATACGGAAGCTGATGGAGAAATTCGGAGATAAACAACGAGACCTGCATCTGGTATTCATAGACCTTGAAAAGGCCTATGACAGAGTGCCAAGGCAAGAAATATGGAGATGTTTGAGGGAGAAAATGGTGCCGGAAAAGTATGTTCGGAATTATTCAGGAGATGTACAGGAATGTGTATACTAGAGTAAGAAGCAGTGTTGGAGAGACGGATGGATTTTGAGATAGGAGTTGGATTACACCAGGGATCAGCACTTAGCCTATTCATCTTCAACATCGTGATGGATGTAATGACCAGGGATGTTAGAGAAGCATTGCCATGGCATGCCATATATGACATTGTGTTGTGTCAGATGGGGAGGGAGGGAGTTGGAGGGAAGGTTGGAGAGGTGGAGAGCAGCACTTGAGGATGAGAGGAATGAGAATAAACAGATCAAAAACCGAATATGTGTGTTCCAGTATTACTGAGGACGGTTGGAAGCCAGCATAAGATTGGGTGGGGAAGAAATAAAGAAAAGAAATTCAAGTACTTAGGGTCCGTATTAGAGGATAGTGGAAGCATGGACCAAGAGGTGAGACATCGAATTCAGGTAAGATGGAATAACTGGAGGTCTGCATCAGGGGTGGGGCCTTTGTGACAAGAAGGTCCCTCTAAAATTGAAAGGAAAGTTCGTAGGACGGTGGTCAGACCAGCAATGTTATATGGAACAGAAACAGCAAGTATGAGGAAAAAACCGAGGAGAAGAAGATGGATGTAGCAGAAATGAGAATGTTGAGATAGATGTCGGGAGTAACAAAGGAAGATAGGATTAGAAATGAGTATATAAGAGGATCGACAAAGGTAGTTGAAATAATCGAAGAAAATACAGGAGGGAAGGCTTTGATGGTTTGGGACGCCTGTTACGAAGGGAAGAACGTCATGTTGGAAGACATACGATGGAAATGGAAGTGCGGTAGAAGGAAGAAGGGAAGACCAAGAAAGAAATGGCGTGACTGTATAGGGAAGATATGGTATTAATAAGGTATAAATGAGAACGATGCACAGGACAGAAATCGATGGAGACGACTCATTCACAACGGCGACCCCATATAAAAATGGGTTTAAGGTAGGAAGAAGAAGATGATAGACAAACAGACA
>NC_087219.1:57054024-57094024 GCF_015104395.2 Macrobrachium nipponense | reverse complement strand
TAAACAGAGAGTCTATAGTTTTTACTATAACACTGAGTTCTTCTTTGGAGAATTGAAGGTATATTATTTTGGAGATATAATTTGAGATATAATATATAGGAGATATAATATTTTTGGCCATTTGATATTTACCTATGGTGGTGAGAGCTATGTTTAGTTCAATTATTTTGCAGCCATCTTTGTTGCAAATGGAGACACCCTTTTGAGGAGATATGGGCAATATTTGTGAGTGTGTCAGCTGGGTGCTTTGAGTGCATTTTTTTTGGAGGTGGAGTTACATTTTTTATTATCCTGCTTGGAGATATATTTTTTGGAGACTTGTTTTATTCCACATGGAGTTATTGGTGAAATAGAGGTAAGTATTTTTTATTTGCCAAAACAGAGGGGAATATTTTTTATTGCTGGAGTGGTGGTTTTATTAACACGTGGTTATTGGGGAAATAAGAAGGAATATGGTGTGGTGTGGTTATTAATTAAATGGAGGAAATATTTTTATCACCGGAGTGGTTTTATTATTAAGATGGTGATTTATATATTTATATATATGGGGATGGCATTAATCTTTGGGGTGACCTTTTTTGTGGTTATGATTTTTTTTTTTTTTTTTTTAATTCCTGGGAGTTTTTTCCAGCCAAGAGAAGAATTCTGTGGTTTTTTCTTTTTGGTTTCGTGACTAATTGGAAGTGAGTGGCATTACTGCATTGTGGTCCTGTGGAGAGGTTATTTTTGGAGGCATATAATTGCTGAATTGTGAGTTTACAGCAGTTTTTTTTATCCCGAATAGGTGATAATTTTGTATATAATTGGGCAGTATCATGTGAGAGTTACGTCTTTAAGACAAATTTAGAACACCTTAGTCATATGTCAGTATAGACCTTTTTTTTGAGAATCATGGGTTTCTGAAGTTGCGACTCTACATAGACATTTTTATGCTGCAGTTCGAGCACATGTGTCCGCAGGTGGATTTTCTGCTGACAATACGGTGTGCTGACTCTTTTCCTCTAGTGGTGATTGCTCAAGAGTTTTTGCAATATCTGGAAATGTTGACCATATCATTTCATGAAAGTGCACGTGTAAGAGTTTGCTTTCTGGCTGTGTCTGGTCGATGAATAGCTGCGATGGCAAAAATTCCGTAATATGCATATTGCATTTGTTGGGGACAACGCGGGGTTATGTATATTATGCATATATTATGTGCTTTGTGATGGGGAGAATTCACATATTATTATTGCTGTTATTATTATTATTTTTTTTTCCTTTTTTTATGAGAGATGTATTTGGGGATTGAGCTTTAAATAGCATTTCTTTTTGGACGAGAGATGTAATTTATCGGGTTGTGATTTACATAGATGGGCGTTTTACAATAAGTCTCATTGAAATTAATTATATGAGAAGTAAAGGGTTTTCGCTGTTAAACATTGGAGATTTTTACTGATTTTGTGGGTTGCTGTAATATCAGAGCTTGAGAGAACATTTTTGATTTTTGGGGCTGGGCTTGTTACGTGATTTTATTTCTTGGGCTCATTACCTTTTTTCTTTTTTTACTTGTGAGAACTTTTGAGTTTGGAATGTGAGTGCAGAAGTCCGTGGAGTTGCTGTGAGTTTTGGATTGTGTGTGTTAGTGTGTGAGTTTGGAGAATTATGTTAGAGAACTTAATATGATTTTTTTTTCTTTGCAGAGTTGTGATAATGACTTATGATTTAGTGGTCATATTAAATTGAGTTAATTGGGAGACGTTCAGTTAGTATTTCTCAATTTTTGAGGTCATTATTTGATAGAAGTAGTATGTCTGGGGTTAATTTTCTTTTTTGATTGACCGATGACTTGACTGACACACTTAAACACACCATAATCGTCGTTCCCCGACGCTAGCAAGACACCCTCCAGCCGTACAGAGATGTTGCTGTCATTTGCCTAAGGTACTTACGAGAGTTTCTATGAGTCTACAGAGTTCTACAGCTCTTTTGGGTCTACAGAAGCCGTTGGATGTTTTCCACAGGGAAGTTTCGCCTTCCTACAGCTTGCTACAGTCTGTGCAGGAAGTTGCAGACAAAGAGGGATATTTAAGAAGTCCAAAATGAGAAAATTTATACGCCCAAGTGTTATTGGAGATGAACTGTGCTAGACATTACTTTATAATGCCAGAGACATGCAGTTACTTATGTTTTGTGTTTTGAGCCGGCCAATGTGTTTTTTTATATATATAGATATATATATATATATATATCATATCATATATATATATATATATATATATATATATATATATATATATATATATATATATATATATATATATATATATATATATGAGCTGTTTTATGTGAGCTATGGCTAGGCAGGGGCTAGCCAGGGTAGTGGCCGAGCTATTCTGTAAAAAGGAGGAATTTACTGATTCATCATATTTAACTTCCCATGGAGACAGAGTCCGAGCGACAACCTGATAAATCATTTCTGCGATGGTGTGATACAAAGATGCTTACTTAAGCAGGTCAATGTTCGTTCTGTGGGTATGTGAGTTCGTGAGGGCTTGTTCAAGGTACCTTTGAAAACTGGCTGTGACCAGTTAATTGGGGCATTGACGAAGAGTGTGAATTCGTCTGTAAGCGTACGAGCTATGTCCATTGATAACGGCGAGTTTTAGGCAGAATGGGGGAGACGGCTGCCTTGGGGAGAAAGAGCCTGGATGGCTCTATAATGTATTTTTGTTCAAGTGATTTTCCAAGCTGTAATAGGCGTTCTAGTGAGAGGACGAGTGTCCTAGTGAGAGGACCGAGTCCTAGTGAGGGGACCGAGTGTCCTAGTGGAGGGAAACTATAATATTTTTGGAAAAGAGATAATTGGTGTGTGACTAATTACTGATTAAGACATTTAAATACCGGGGGGTTATCTGAGTTAGTTGTCTGTAAGACTTGAACTATTATCATTCCATTAATGATCTTGTAAGAACTTGAATTATTCAACAAATACTTTGCTTTGAATAAAACGTATATGTATTTCTGTAGCTCCGACTCTAAATTAATGACCTGATTTTAATAGAGAGAGAGAGAGAGAGAGAGAGAGAGAGAGAGAGAGAGAGAGAGAGGGTTTTTGCCAGTGATTGCTTTGAGAGAGAGAGAGAGAGAGAGGAGAGACTGAGGGTTACCAGTTCGGCTAACGCTCTGGCTTAACGCATACCAATATTAAAATAGCCCGGGGGTGGGGGGGGGGGGGTGGGGGGGGGGGGGGGGGGGCGACGCCCTTCGCTGGTAATAGTGGTGGCTTAGCGGTGTTCGAACGACAAAGTCTTTTGTGAGATTGTGGAAAATTGTTAAATTGTTAGATTTCAGTTACTAAGTGAGAGGGAATGAGAAATACCCGTCCGTTAACTGTGGTAATGATACGAGAGAATTGAACTGGAGTCATCAATTTTGCCCAGAGCGAGATGCCTCGAGGGAGTTGGCCTCAGTTGAGTTTGTGTGGGAAATCATCGAGTGCCTTCTCGCCGAGCGCGTTTGCTTTGTGACGATGAGATTCCCGTGTTAATGATTGCACAGATTTCGGGTTTTCTCTCATTGTGAAGCGGTGAGTGTTACAAAATGTGTTTTTTGGTCCTGGGAAGGGGGGGGGAGGGGGGGGGGGGGATTGGTTAATCATTTTGTGAGTTATGGGATTGGTTTAGGATATCATATTTTTTTCCCATAGTGGCAGAAAGTGATGTGTTTTTTTATTGGCGCATGTTTAGAGGAGACGCATTCATCATTGTTTAACATATGCGTGTGTATGGATGGTTTTCATACATGCGAAACTGTGCTTGAATTGCGTTTTTGCTTGGAGACAAAGAGCGCCCACTCGTTCTTACGTGGCCAGCGTAATTTTTGCTAACCGACCCAGATGGGTATTGCAAGGAGAGGGTTGTAGTGGTCTGCCTCGGGGGGTACTCAAACACTAAGAGGAGGGTGAAACTTTTTTTTAGTGGGGGGTGAACTCCTTTTTTTTTTCTTTGTGTCGGGGCATCGGGGATGAGTTTGCCCTTGATAATGAATTTCCAATGCCACAGGACATCAGCTGATAATGATTGGCTGATGATGTGAAATGCCCAAAGGGTTTTTTTTTTTTTGGAAAGAGATTTTCTTTCTCTTGAGTGAAGAGAAAAGGAAATTAAATGCATATGGGATGTGGTGTAAGTTTTCCTTATGCTTTGGAAGGCACAATTATAATGGGGTCACAATGATTATTTTTTTTAAATAGAGATTTGATTTGTGTTGGAGAGATTACTTTAAAATGGTGCTGAGTGGTGATGAGTGGTGATGACTGATGTTGTCAGTTGGTGATGCCCGGTGGTGATGACTGATGATGATTGCTGACTGATGTTGTCAGGTGGTGTTGCCATTGGTGGTGGATGGGTGCCTCATGTTGTATTTGGTGTATACTGGGGAAATGGTGTTGAGTTTTGGGTGTTTCAATATGATAAATACTGTGGATTGGCAATATTATTATTATTATTATTATTACTTGAGATATTTTACGGGAGAGGTACTTAAGTAGAATTATCATTATTTGAGATATTTCATGGGAGATTATTTCATAATTATTACAGATAATTATATTATTGAAAATTATTACAATGAATTATGGGAGAATTTTTGTGGTTAATTATTTATTGAGTTTTTATGACTTTGGAGAATATGTCAGTAGTTCATGGGTGATGAATCTGGGCTGAATCCTGATGAATTGTGCTGAATTTTGCTGAACTTCTAGTGAATTTTGTGCTGAATTTTTGGTGAATGGGCAAGCATTAACATTGGAGATGTTTTTTGTACTAATACTGGTGATTTTTTTTTTATATAATAACGTGGGCGTTGTAATGCTATCAAGGGTGGTGGTGTTTTTTTTTAATTTGGGAGGTACTAACGACACATTTTTGTTGTTTTTCTTTTTTTATGAATTCAGCAGAGAATTGCTTGACATCTACGTGAGTCACGGGGTTAGTTAACAGTGCCGTTGATTTTTCTTTTTCCCTTTTTGGATGTTAGCCATCGCTACGTAAGTTTTTTTATCATGGGTGAAATTGAATTTATTTTTTCTCTCCAGTTTGTGTGAATTTTTTTTTTCAATATCTCAGTTCGTGACTTGCAGTCATTGTTCGGGAATGTGTTTAAGATTTCAGCTGTTTGATGCTGCAGAGAGATTTATGGGAGAATTTTTGCATTTTTTTTAATGCATACATAATGGCACTACATTTTTTTTCTGGATATTTGTGTTCCAGAAGTTGTGGGTTTCTTGCACAATACCTTTTGTTGTATTTGTGACAACTTTGCCAGAGATAGGAAACTTGGCTAAGTTTCTAGTGGCCTATGTCGTAGTGCATATGGAGAAGTCTTTGCTCAGACACTGAATTTGGAGTTTTTTTATAATGAGTTATTTGGCACATTGGTGATTTTTTCTAGAATATTTTGGACAATTTTATTTGCCAAGTTTTTGCCTTTTTTCAGCAGTTATGCTAAACAGAGAGTCTATAGTTTTTTTACTATAACATTGAGTTCTTCTTTGGAGAATAGGAGGTATATTATTTTGGAGATATAATTTGAGATATAATATATTGGAGATATAATATTTTTGGCCATTTGATATTTGCCTATGGTGGTGAGAGCTATGTTTAGTTCAATTATTTTGCAGCCATCTTTGTTGCAAATGGAGACACCCTTTTGAGGAGATATGGGCAATATTTGTGAGTGTGTCAGCTGGGTGCTTTGAGTGCATTTTTTTTTGGAGGTGGAGTTACATTTTTGATTATCCTGTTGGAGATATATTTTTTGGAGACTTGTTTTATTCCACATGGAGTTATTGGTGAAATAGAGGTAAGTATTTTTTATTTGCCAAAACAGAGGGGAATATTTTTTATTGCTGGAGTGGTGGTTTTATTAACACGTGGTTTTTGGGGAAATAAAAAGGAATATGGTGTGGTGTGGTTATTAATTAAATGGAGGAAATATTTTTATCACCGGAGTGGTTTTATTAATAAGATGGTGATTTATATATTTATATATATGGGGATGGCATTAATCTTTGGGGTGACCTTTTTTGTGGTTATGATTTTTTTTTTTTTTTTAATTCCTGGGAGTTTTTTCCAGCCAAGAGAAGAATTCTGTGGTTTTTTCTTTTTGGTTTCGTGACTAATTGGAAGTGAGTGGCATTACTGCATTGTGGTCCTGTGGAGATGTTATTTTTGGAGGCATATAATTGCTGAATTGTGAGTTTACAGCAGTTTTTTTTATCCCGAATAGGTGATAATTTTGTATATAATTGGCCAGTATCATGTGAGAGTTACGTCTTTAAGACAAATTTAGAACACCTTAGTCATATCCTGGAGATAATTTTGTGAAATGTGCTGATATCATGTCAGTATAGACCTTTTTTCTGAGAATCATGGGTTTCTGAAGTTGCGACTCTACATAGACATTTTTATGCTGCAGTTCGAGCACATGTGTCCGCAGGTGGATTTTCTGCTGACAATACGGTGTGCCGACTCTTTTCCTCTAGTGGTGATTGGTCAAGAGTTTTTGCAATATCTGGAAATGTTGACCATATCATTTCATGAAAGTGCACGTGTAAGAGTTTGCTTTCTGGCTGTGTCTGGTCGATGAATAGCTGCGATGGCAAAAATTCCGTAATATGTATATTGCATTTGTTGGGGAAAACGCGGGGTTATGTATATCATGCATATATTATGTGTTTTGTGATGGGGAGAATTCACATATTATTATTGCTGTTATTATTATTATTTTTTTTTCCTTTTTTTATGAGAGATGTATTTGGGGATTGAGCTTTAAATAGCATTTCTTTTTGGACGAGAGATGTAATTTATCGGGTTGTGATTTACATAAATGGGCGTTTTACAATAAGTCTCATTGAAATTAATTATATGAGCAGTAAAGGGTTTTCGCTGTTAAACATTGGAGATTTTTACTGATTTTGTGGGTTGCTGTAATATCAGAGCTTGAGAGAACATTTTTGATTTTTGGGGCTGGGCTTGTTACGTGATTTTTTTTCTTGGGCTCATTACCTTTTTTCTTTTTTTACTTGTGAGAACTTTTGAGTTTGAAATGTGAGTGCAGAAGTCCGTGGAGTTGCTGAGAGTTTTGGATTGTGTGTGTTAGTGTGTGAGTTTGGAGAATTAAGTTAGAGAACTTAATATGTTTTTTTTTTCTTTGCGGAGTTGTGATAATGACTTATGATTTAGTGGTCATATTAAATTGAGTTAATTGGGAGACGTTCAGTTAGTATTTCTCAATTTTTGAGGTCATTATTTGATAGAAGTAGTATGTCTGGGGTTAATTTTCTTTTTTGATTGACCGATGACTTGACTGACACACTTAAACACACCATAATCGTCGTTCCCCGACGCTAGCAAGACACCCTCCAGCCGTACAGAGATGTTGCTGTCATTTGCCTAAGGTACTTACGAGAGTTTCTATGAGTCTACAGAGTTCTACAGCTCTTTTGGGTCTACAGAAGCCGTTGGATGTTTTCCACAGGGAAGTTTCGCCTTCCTACAGCTTGCTACAGTTTGTGCAGGAAGTTGCAGACAAAGAGGGATATTTAAGAAGTCCAAAATGAGAAAATTTATACGCCCAAGTGTTATTGGAGATGAACCGTGCTAGACATTACTTTATAATGCCAGAGACATGCAGTTACTTATGTTTTGTGTTTTGAGCCGGCCAATGTGTTTTTTTATATATACATATATATATATATATATATATATATATATATATATATATATATATATATATATATATATATATATATATATATATATATATATATATATATATATATATATATATATATATATATATATATATATATATAATATATATATATATGATATATATATATATATATATATATATATATGAGCTGTTTTATGTGAGCTATGGCTAGGCAGGGGCTAGCCAGGGTAGTGGCCGAGCTATTCTGTAAAAAGGAGGAATTTACTGATTCATCATATTTAACTTCCCATGGAGACAGAGTCCGAGCGACAACCTGATAAATCATTTCTGGGATGGTGTGATACGAAGATGCTTACTTAAGCAGGTCAATGTTCGTTCTGTGGGTATGTGAGTTCGTGAGGGCTTGTTCAAGGTACCTTTGAAAACTGGCTGTGACCAGCTAATTGGGGCATTGACGAAGAGTGTGAATTCGTCTGTAAGCGTACGAGCTATGTCCATTGATAACGGCGAGTTTTAGGCAGAATGGGGGAGACGGCTGCCTTGGGGAGAAAGAGCCTGGATGGCTCTATAATGTATTTTTGTTCAAGTGATTTTCCAAGCTGTAATAGGCGTTCTAGTGAGAGGACCGAGTGTCCTAGTGAGAGGACCGAGTGTCCTAGTGAGGGGACCGAGTGTCCTAGTGGAGGGAACTATAATATTTTGGAAAAGAGATAATTGGTGTGTGACTAATTACTGATTAAGACATTTAAATACCGGGGGGTTATCTGAGTTAGTTGTCTGTAAGACTTGAACTATTATCATTCCATTAATGATCTTGTAAGAACTTGAATTATTCAACAAATACTTTGCTTTGAATAAAACGTATATGTATTTCTGTAGCTCCGACTCTAAATTAATGACCTGATTTTAATAGGAGAGAGAGAGAGAGAGAGAGAACGAGAGAGAGAGAGAGACGAGAGAGAGAGAGAGAGAGAGAGAGGGTTTTTGCCAGTGATTGCTTTGAGAGAGAGAGAGAGAGAGAGGAGAGACTGAGGGTTACCAGTTCGGCTAACGCTCTGGCTTAACGCATACCAATATTAAAATAGCCCGGGGGTGGGCGCACCGCCTCGCTGGTAATAGTGGTGGCTTAGCGGTGTTCGAACGACAAAGCCTTTAGTGAGATTGTGGAAAATTGTTAAATTGTTAGATTTCAGTTACTAAGTGAGAGGGAATGAGAAATACCCGTCCGTTAACTGTGGTAATGATACAAGAGAATTGAACTGGAGTCATCAATTTTGCCCAGAGTGAGATGCCTCGAGGGAGTTGGCCTCAGTTGAGTTTGTGTGTGAAATCATCGAATGCCTTCTCGTCGAGCGCGTTTGTTTTGTGACGACGAGATTCCCGTGTTAATGATTGCACAGATTTCGGGTTTTCTCTCATTGTGAAGCGGTGAGTGTTACAAAATGTGTTTTTTGGTCTGGGGGGGGGGGGGGGTTAATCATTTTGTGAGTTATGGGATTGGTTTAGGATATCATTTTGTTTTCCCATAGTGGCAGAAAGTGATGTGTTTTTTTTATTGGCGCATGTTTAGAGGAGACGCATTCGTCTTTGTTTAACATATGCGTGTGTATGGATGGTTTTCATACATGCGAAACTGTGCTTGAATTGCGTGTTTGCTTGGAGACAAAGAGCGCCCACTCGTTCTTACGTGGCCAGCGTAATTTCTGCAAACCGACCCAGATGGGTATTGCAAGGAGAGGGTTGTAGTGGTCTGCCTCGGGGGGTACTCAAACACTATTCAGGGGGGTGTTCTAACGCTCAGAGGGGGGTGTTCTAACGCTCAGAAGAGGGTGAAACTTTTTTTTAGTGGGGGGTGAACTCCTTTTTTTTTTCTTTGTGTCGGGGCATCGGGGATGAGTTTGCCCTTGATAATGAATTTCCAATGCCACAGGACATCAGCTGATAATGATTGGCTGATGATGTGAGATGCCCGTAGAGTTTTTTTTTTTTTTTAGAAAGAGATTTTCTTTCTCTTGAGTGAAGAGAAAAGGAAATGAAATGCATATGGGATGTGGTGTAAGTTTTTCTTATGCTTTGGAAGGCACAATTATAATGGGGTCACAATGATTATTTTTTTTAAATAGAGATTTGATTTGTGTTGGAGAGATTACTTTAAAATGGTGCTGAGTGGTGATGAGTGGTGATGACTGATGTTGTCAGTTGGTGATGCCCGGTGGTGATGACTGATGATGATTGCTGACTGATGTTGTCAGGTGGTGTTGCCATTGGTGGTGGATGGGTGCCTCATGTTGTATTTGGTGTATACTGGGGAAATGGTGTTGAGTTTTGGGTGTTTCAATATGATAAATACTGTGGATTGGCAATATTATTATTATTATTATTATTACTTGAGATATTTTACGGGAGAGGTACTTAAGTAGAATTATCATTATTTGAGATATTTCATGGGAGATTATTTTATAATTATTACAGATAATTATATTATGGAGAATTATTACAATGAATTATGGGAGACGTTTTGTGGTTAATTATTTATTGAGTTTTTATGACTTTGGAGAATATGTCAGTAGTTCATGGGTGATGAATCTGGGCTGAATCCTGATGAATTGTGCTGAATTTTGCTGAACTTCTAGTGAATTTTGTGCTGAATTTTTGGTGAATGGGCAAGCATTAACATTGGTGATGTTTTTTTATACTAATACTGGTGATTTTTTTTATATACAAACGTGGGTGTTGTAATGCTATCAAGGGTGGTGGTGTTTTTTTTTTTTTAATTTGGGAGGTACAAACGACACATTTTTGATGTTTTTCTTTTTTTATGAATTCAGCAGAGAATTGCTTGACATCTATGTGAGTCACGGGGTTAGTTAACAGTGCCATTGATTTTTCTTTTTCCCTTATTGGATGTTAGCCATCGCTGACGTAAGTTTTTTTTATAATGGGTGAATTTGAATTTATTTTTTCTCTCCAGTTTGTGTGATTTTTTTTTAATATCTCAGTTCGTGACTTGCAGTCATTGTACAGTAATGTGTTCAAAATTTCAGCTGTTTGATGCTGCAGAGATTTATGGGAGAATTTTTGCATTTTTTTTAATGCAAACGTAATGGCACTACATTTTTTTTTTCTGGATATTTGTGATCCAGAAGTTGTGGGTTTATGGCACAATACCTTTTGTTGTATTTGTGACAACTTTGCCAGAGATAGGAAACTTGGCTAAGTTTCTAGTGGCCTATGTCGTAGTGCATATGGAGAAGTCTTTACTTAGACACTGAATTTGGAGTTTTTTTATAATGAGTTATGTGGCACATTGGTGATTTTTTCTAGAATTTTTTGGACAATTTTATTTGCCGAGTTTTTGCCCTTTTTCAACAGTTATACTAAACAGAGAGTTTATAGTTTTTTACTATAACACTGAGTTCTTCTTTGGAGAATAGGAGGTATATTATTTTGGAGATATAATTTGAGATATAATATATTGGAGATATAATATTTTTGGCCATTTGATATTTGCCTATGGTGGTGAGAGCTATGTTTAGTTCAATTATTTTGCAGCCATCTTTGTTGCAAATGGAGACACCCTTTTGAGGAGATATGGGCAATATTTATGAGTGTGTCAGCTTGGTGCTTTGAGTGCATTTTTTTTGGAGGTGGAGTTAAAATTTTTTATTATCCTGCTTGGAGATATATTTTTTGGAGACTTGTTTTATTCCACATGGAGTTATTGGTGAAATAGAGGTAAGTATTTTTTATTTGCCGGTAACAGAGGTGAACATTTTGTTTTGCTGGATTGGTGGTTTTATTAACACGTGGTTATTGGGGAAATAAGAGGGAATATGGTGTGGTGTGGTTATTAATTAAATGGATTAAATATTTTTATCACCGGAGTGGTTTTATTATTAAGATGGTGATTTATATATTCATATATATGGGGATGGCATTAATCTTTGGGTTGACCTTTTTTGTGGTTATGATTTTTTTTTTAGTTGAATTCCTGGGAGTTTTTTCGAGCCAAGAGAAGAGTTCTGTGGTTCTTTCTTTTTGGTTTCGTGACTAATTGGAGGCGAGTGGCATTACTGCATTGTGGTCCTGTGGAGAAGTTATTTTTGGAGGCATATAATTGCTGAATTGTGAGTTTACAGCAGTTTTTTTTTTATCCCGAATAGGTGATAATTTTGTATATAATTGGGCAGTATCATGTGAGAGTTACGTCTTTAAGATAAATTTTGAACACCTTAGTCATATCCTGGAGATAATTTTGTGAAATATGCTGATATCATGTCAGTATAGACCTTTTTTTTGAGAATCATGGGTTTCTGAAGTTGCGAGTCTACATAGACATTTTTATGCTGCAGTTCGAGCACACGTGTCTGCAAGTGGATTTTCTGCTGATAATACGGTGTGCTGACTCTTTTCCTCTAGTGGTGATTGGTCAAGAGTTTTTGCAATATCTGGAAATGTTGACCATAGCATTTCATGAAAGTGCACGTGTAAGAGTTTGCTTTCTGGCCATGTCCGGTCGATGAATAGATGCGATGGCAATAATTCCTTAACTATGCATATTGCATTTGTTGGGGAAAACGCGGGGTTATGTATATCATGCATATATTATGTGCTTTGTGATGGGGAGAATTCACGTATTACTCCCCATTATTTTTTTTTTCTTTTTTTCCTTTTCTTATGGGAGATGTAATTGGGGATTGAGCTTTAAATAGCATTTCTTTTTGGACGAGAGATGTAATTTATCGGGGTTGTGATTTACATAGATGGGCGTTTTACATTAAGTCTCATTGAAATTAATCATATGAGCAGTGAAGGGTTTTTGCTGTTAAACATTGGAGATTTTTACTGATTTTGTGGGTTGCTGAAATATCAGAGCTTGAGAGAACATTTTTTATTTTTGGGGCTGGGCTTGTTACGTGATTTTTTTTTTTCTTGGGCTCATTGCCTTTTTTCTTTTTTTTCCTTGTGAGAACTTTTGAGTTTGAAATGTGAGAAATGTGAGTGCAGAAGTCCGTGGAGTTGCTGTGAGTTTTGGATTGTGTGTGTTAGTGTGTGAGTTTGGAGAATTAAGTTAGAGAACTTAATATGTTTTTTTTCTTTGCGGAGTGGTGATAATGACTTATGATTTAGTGTTTATATTAAATGGAGTTAATTGGGAGACGTTCAGTTAGTATTTCTGAATTTTTGAGGTCATTATTTGATAGAAGTAGTATGTCTGGGGTTAATTTTCTTTTTTGATTGACCGATGACTTGACTGACACTTAAACACACCATAATCGTCGTTCCCCGACGCTAGCAAGACGCCCTCCAGCCGTACAGAGATGTTGCTGTCATTTGCCTAGGGTACTTACGAGAGTTTATACGAGTCTACAGAGTTCTACAGCGCTTTTGGGTCTACAGAAGCCGTTGGATGTTTTCCACAGGGAAGTTTCGCCTTCCTACAGCTTGCTACAGTCTGTGCAGGAAGTTGCAGACAAAGAAGGATATTCAAGAAGTCCAAAATGAGAAAATTTATACGCCCAAGTGTTATTGGAGATAAACCGTGATAAGACATTACTTTATAATGCCAGAGACGTGCAGTTACTTATGTTTTGTGTTTTGAGCTGGCCAATGTGTTTTTTTATATATATGAGCTGTTTTATGCGAGCTATGGCTAGGCAGGGGCTAGCCAGGGTATGCGAGCTATGGCTAGGCAGGGGCTAGCCAGGGTAGTGGCCGAGCTATTCTGTAAAAAGGAGGAATTTACAGATTCATCATATTTAACTTCCCATGGAGACAGAGTCCGAGCGACAACCTGGAGAAAGCTGATAAATCATTTCTGGGATGGTGTGATACGAAGATGCTTACTTAAGCAGGTCAATGTTCGTTCTGTAGGTATGTGACTTCGTGAGGGCTTGTTCAAGGTACCTTTGAAAACTGGCTGACCAGTTAATTGGGGCTTTGACGAAGAGTGTGAATTCGTCTGTACGTGTACGAGCTATGTCCGTTGATAACAGCGAGTTTTAGGCAGAACGGGGGAGACGGCTGCCTTGGGGAGAAAGAGCCTGGATGGCTCTATAATGTATTTTTGTTTAAGTGATTTTCCAAGCTGTAATGGGCGGTCCTAGTGAGGGGACCGAGTGTCCTAGTGGAGGGAACTATAATATTTTGGAAAAGAGAAAATTGGTGTGACTAATTACTGATTGAGACATTTAAATTCCGGGGGGTTATCTGAGTCAGTTGTCTGTGAGACTTGAACTATTATCATTCCATTAATGATCTTGTAAGAACTTGAATTATTCAACTAATACTTTGCTTTGAATAAAACGTATATATTTTTTGTAGCTCCGACTCTAAATTAACGACCTGATGGAATGGAGAGAGAGAGAGAGAGAGAGAGAGAGAGAGAGAGAGAGAGAGAGAAGGGGGGGGCTTTTGCCAGTGATCGCTTTGAGAGAGAGAGAGAGAGAGAGAGAGAGAAGAGAGAGAGAGAGAGAGAGAGGGAGACTGAGGGTTACCAGTTCGCCTAACGCTCTGGCTTAACGCATACCAAATATTAAAATAGCCGATGGGGGGAGGCGACGCCCTTCGCTGGTAATATATATGTAAGTGAGGCAACTGTACTCATGTGTTATCGTACTATGGCGCTATTTGAATTTTTTTCATCCGTAATAATGTGATAATGTAGTATGGAAGATCGTTAAAAGAGTTTCAGTCTAGAATAGATCTCTGAGTCCAAAAGTCTGGCCACCCTTGGTGCATTACCATAGTAGACTTGAATTAGGCAAAGAGAGAAAAGCACATTCGATACAAAGGGAATACGATACCAAACACTTTCCTGAACTAATTTCTTGAATAGTTATCGTGGATATTATTCACTCAACCTCTGCAAAATAGAGAGAGAGAGAGAGAGAGAGAGAGAGAGAGAGAGAGAGAGAGAGAGAGAGAGAGAGAGACTGCCATAATATCTTCATTGCCTAAATTCTCTCCTCAAATAGGGACGGGAACTTTAAGCCTTTTTCATGGTATCCTACGGTGGAATGATAAGAAAATGAAAACACGAACCGAGAAAAAACTCTAAAAGAACCTTTCCGGGAAGATAACAGAATCTATTCATTATAAAAACCTTAAGCAAAAACCAAATCCTGAAGATTAAGAATAGAGGGAAAGAAGTTCCAACAACCTATTTACAAACAATCCATCAAGACAAGTCCACCGAAAAAGCTGTTACTTGAGAATCATAAGTAAAAAATTTTGAACTTATCTCCTAAGGTGTATATTACGAAAATATTTTGAATGTTAATGATTAAGTATTGTGTTGGATGTAAATGACTAAGTAGTGTGTATGGTTGCAGATTAGAGAAAAATGTTATTAAAAATAAGGTAAATGTTGTATGATGAACATTTGTAAATGAAAAAAAAAAAAAATTTAAGATAGGCTTAAAGTGATGTACTCCAAATAATATTAGTAACATTGTTACAGGAGATTTCTTTAATACTGTAATTGGAGACTATGTATATTAGACACTGCACATTTTTAAGTAAAATATAAAAGAAAAACACAAGTTTTGCAGGCACCAAGAAGCAGCTGCTTTCGCTCCACACAGCGAACTTCGGCATCGTTAACTACTTCCAAGTAGGTGTCGTTTGGGACTTCGGATGACGCGAACAAGTCAATTAATCATCAGTGAGTCAATCACCTCGTTACATTCCCATTTCGACAGGTTATGACAAAACACTAATGGCCTCCTCTTCCGGGAATAATATAGAGAGAGAGCGAGAGTCCTCCTCTTCCAGGAATAGTATATATATATATATATATATATATATATATATATATATATATATATATATATATAATGATAGTATAAAAATATATATATAGATATATATATATTTATATATATTATATATATATATATATATGATAGTATAAAAATATATATAGATATATATATATTATATATACACACACATATATATATATATATATATATATATATATATATATATATATATATATATATATATATATATATATATATATATATGGATGGAGAGAGAGAGAGAGAGAGAGATGAGGAGGAGAGAGAGAGAGAGAGAGAGAGAGAGAGAGAGAGAGAGAGAGAGAGCCTTTCGAATTGGAAAATAAATCCTCGAAAAGATAAGGAAAGATCTGTAGGATATTAATTCTCCGAATGATAAGAGCAAAGAAAGAGAAATAAACATTTGACGGAGAACAGAAACAAGTCGAGGCTGAAGCATTTAATTAATGAATAATAATGAACATTTCTGATTAAAAGGAAACACTATAATGCCAAAGTAAATGAAAGAATGAAAGTATAAGAGAGTAATGCAGAATAAGTTGTGTGTTAAATAACCAACTAGAAAACATTGACAATGGAAAGGCTGCACTGTAGGTATTACAAAAGATTCTTTGCAGTGTCCCTTCCGCCCCTAGCTATAGCTACAACTCCTTTCATGCCTTTAACTGTACCTCCATTCATATTATCTTTCTTCCATCTGGTTACCCACTCTCTCCTAACAATGATTTCACAGTGCAACTGCTTTGAGGTTTTCCTCCTGTCACACCTACCAGAAAGGGATCAACATATGAGTAAGTAAACAAACTGCTTTGTTAAAGTAAAATTGAAATATGCGCGAATACAGGAATTACTCATCCTGAAGACACTAACGACTGGGTATTCGGGTATTTTGGTCAGCGAAGTAATAAGCAAAAAGGAAATATATCTAGAGTGCTAAAGGAACAACAGAGATGAAATAACTGAGCACTAAACCAATTAAAAATAGACAAAAAATATTTGCATAATAAATATAGTGTCCATATATTTCTGTGTATAACAATGATAGTTTAGAGGAAATGAACGCCACATTTAGACTTGCCGTCTTTCAGCCCGGGGTCAGTCTCTCGCGCCATTAGCCCTTACTTATGCATGCTGAATGTACTCAAGAGTACGCGAACAATTCAAGAATGGTAAAAACAAGTGAAAAATGCTCATAATTCCTTCGGCGTAATCGAGTTTTCTGTATGAGCAGCGGCCCGGTGGTGGCCTGTCTTATAGCATTGCCGGACACACTATCATGGCTAACTTTAACCTTAAATAAAATAAAAACTACTGAGGCCAGAGAGCTGCATTTTGATATGTTTGATGATTGGATGGTGGCTGATGAACACACTGATGTGCAGCCCTCTAACCTCAGTAGTTTATAAAATCTGAGGGCGGCCAGAAAAAGTGCGGACGGAAAATGAGGGAATGAACAGACAAAGCCATTTTCTTTCAGAAAAATGAAAGATGCCGTGCGTAAAATAATCACGAATAAAAGAGTCAACAGGTTAACGGGTGGACGAGCAAATGTCTAATATAATTCTACAAAATGGGAAAAACATTTCTGTGTAAATACTGTTATGTCATACATTCATCAATGACAGAGCCCCTGAGTGAGCTTAAAATTAGCGCCAGATATTCCATGGTGGTAAAATATCACAAGATTGTGATAAAATACAACATAGGAAGTTATGGTCAGCGTTAAACAACAACATAGAAAGCTATGGTCAGTGTTAAACAACAACATAGGAAGTTCTGCCCAGTGTAAAACAACAACATAGGAAATTCTAGTCAGTGTAAAACAACAACATAGGAAGTTCTGGTCAATGTAAAACAACAACATAGGAAGTTCTGGTCAGTGTTGAAAAACAACATAGGAAGTTCCGGTCAGTATTAAACAACAATATAGGAAGTTCTAGTCAGTGTTAAACAACAATACAAGAAGTTCTAGTCAGTGTTAAACAACAACATAGGAAGTTCTGGTCAGTGTTAAACAACAACAACAACAGAAACTTAAGGTCATTGTTAAACAACAACATAGGAGGTTCTGGTCAGTGTTAAAAAACAACATAGGAAGTTCTGGTCAGTGATAAACAACAACATAGGAAGTTCTGGTCAGTGTTTACAACAACATAGGAAGTTCTGGTCAGTGTTTACAACAACATAGGAAGTTATGGTCAGTGTTAAACAACAACATAGAAACTTAAGGTCATTGTTAAACAACAACATACGAAGTTATGGTCAGTGTTAAACATTCTTTGGAGGATGTTTAAGAGTGGTTTTACAGTTCAATACATCACGTTGAAAAGGTGGTTTTACACGAAATTTATCAGAAAGTGGCAACTAAAAGCTACACAAGTCATGGACAAATGTGCTAACTTTTGATTGCTATAATTTCCATAAGCTTTGAACTTCTAAGAAATCCAAACAAGTGGAACCGAGTGACTCGCTTCTATGCAAAGAAAACTTTATTCAACCATAAAGACAAAATGTTTATTTCACAAATGAAACCTCTCCCAGATTTCCCTTTATTGCCAAGATTTGGAATTCCCTTCCTGCTTCTAGTTTTCAATATTCATATCTTAAGATTCCGTCCATTAACAGGCATAGGTCTATCGTTTCTTCAGACTGATAGGTCCTTCTCTTATTTTGGGGTCTAGGCCAGTTAAGGGGACCGAATTGCCCATCCCATCGGCCTCTATTTTGAAAGTAACTGATGGGATACCTTATTTCTTAGACAATTCACAAACTCGCAAATATGCACTTCGCATCAGAATGAATCCCATGATACTTTCTAAGGTAACATATTTGCCTACGTACTCACCCTGTGGTAGAGGTGTAAGAATACTACCACCGGAGTCAGTAAAAGGCTATGCCCATCGCCAATAACTGTGGAAACTGCTGCCTTGCAGTCTTACTTTTTAGTAAAAGGCTAGGCCCATCGCCAATAACTGTGGAAACTGCTGCCTTGCAGTCTTACTTTTTAGTAAAAGGCTAGGACCACTGCCAATAACTGTGGTTGATGACAGGAAGGGCATGCGGTCGTAAAAACCCCGTTGCCAAATAATAAACCATGCCTGATGTTGTGAGAAAAGGCTAATTATGCAACCGACCCCTTAATGTAGGGATAACGGTGGGAAATTAGAAGATATTTGCCTACGTACATCACCAGATGGAAAAGACAAATATAGATTCCTCATTCGAGAGTATGCAATTAAGGAATGGCAGCATTTTCTGTTTATACTTTTTTCTACTTGAAAAAATTATAAAATTATAAAACTGCACGAATCAGAACAAGGGATCTTGATGTATCATTGTCCCGGGTTCCTCCTCGTCTGTCACATCGTTTATCGATATCTACTAATTTTCACAGACGCTGATTTATATGAAATTATTATCTTAAGATCACACGTGTATGCATTTTTTTTTTTTTTTTTTTTTTTTTTTTTTTTTTTAGGTGAGGTACCACTTCTCTCACGTCCTCGCAAATATAATACAGAAGTGCCTTTGTGTGTGTGTATGTGTGTGTTTGGTTGTGAGTCTTGTCTTTTTTCTGTTTTTTTTTTCTTTTCTTTTTTTTTTTAAAGCAGAACCACTACTTCGTCACTCGTCGTCCTCACTCAGCAAAGAGAGAAAACCTTTCCTGAATACGAATTCTCTTATCTGCCTTTAATGACAGAGTCCTGGAAGGAGCCTTCAGTCCCACGTGACCTCCTAAACTTCCAGTTGTCATTCCATGGGAGATGAAGAGCATTCCTGAGAGGTCCACCCGTCTTTATTTAAGGGCTATTTCTGTGCCTCCGGCAGTGCCAGTTTAAAAGTACCTTGGGGCTGAATTGCTGCGGATTTCACACAATCCATCTGATGAAAAAAGCTTCCGTGAAAATCATTCAAGGAGTTGGGGCTACGAACTATGAAATGTCATTAAAGTCCACAGGAGAAAAGAAAATGGAAGACTTTAGTAGCTACTAGTGTCTTTTATTCTCTTTGCTCCTGCTCCTATGGACTATATTGACATATCTCATCATCGTGTTACGAAGATTATATATATATATATATATATATATATATATATATATAATATATATATATATATATATATATATATATATATAGAACTATGACATGTTTTTTTCGTTTCATGAGATAAAGACAGTCTCTACGTTACGTTTAAAAATATAATATGGAATTGAGACTTACTTTTTATTCCCGCGCAGATTTATAATACAGGTTTGTTCTCAAATCGTAGATTCGTACTAAGAGCTTCACACAGGCCTTGATTAAAAGGCGCTCTCTCTCTCTCTCTCTCTCTCTCTCTCTCATCTATGTATCTACTCACAAATAGAGCGTGCAAGCATAAACACACACACAAGCACACACACACACATACACACACACACCCACCCACACGGTGGTGGTGTGGGTTAAAGCTTCACTGTCGTCCTGGATTTGTTTGGTTTCGATGGTTCGCGTCCGGGAGCCGACAATTCTCTTATCGCCTAGAAAATTCCCCTTCGGTTAAGCATATATGAAAATATATTAATTCCGAGGTAGAGCGAATTAGATATTAAAGGACATTTGTAGTGCGATGTATGTACATATGAATCACGGTAATGTGATATGACTCGTGTATAATATATATATATATATATAGTATATATATTAGTAATAGTAATATATATATATATATAATATATATATATATATATAATTTTTTTTGTTTTTTTTTGTATAAATATTAGTTTTTTATTTAGGATTTTTGATATTTGATATTTTGAGGTGGTTGTGGTTTATTTTTTATGGTTTCGGTGGTTTGTGAGGTTTATTGGTTAATTGGTTTGGTGTTTTGGTGTAAAAAGAGTGTTTTATGGTGGGTTTTGTTCGTTTGTTCTTTATAAATTATTTGTCGTATTGGAAGGGGTTTTGTTTTTTTCAAGTTTGTTTATTTATTTATTATTAAATTTTTTGTATTTTTTTTGGTTTTCTGTTGATATATGGCATAATAGAGTGGTTAGTTTATAATATAAAAACAAAGTTTAATAAATTAAATTATTTTTATTTAACAAATAGTATAAATAATATATAAATTAAATAAAAATATATATGGTCACTGCCAAAGTTTATTGAGCAGCTGAATCGTGGATAATTGTAACACTTATAACAAACTGTAACTGTCATATCTGTCTTGCACATACATACTTTGGCTTCCCATACCTCTTGTACCAATCTACATAGCACTTTCTAGGCTTTCCTCTCCTCCTTCCTTATAATTTTCAATTACACACGTTCATCATCAAACTATGGTTCTCCGTTTGTATCAAATAAACAAACAAACCATCTCAAAACACACTTGTGTAGTGGGTCTCAACCTTTTTGCCCCTGCACCCTTTCACCATGTCATAATGTCATTCACCGACCCCCCATCCACCCTTTCCCAAATTGTCTGCCTCAAAAGGCGTTCCAAATATGCAAGAAAATACACTACCAAAAGAGCTATCAGAGAGAAAACCCAGCGTGATCTCTCAGTGGTGCAGACCGATGCACACTCAAGTCTTGTGTTGTCCTAGAACAAGTTAGAGCCCTGCCAATCTGTGGTCACAATTTCAACCCTAGCCTACAACCCACCAGTTGACCTGGCTGTATGGGTATCAGTGTCAGCTGGGAACAAAAAAAAGTTTTTTGTTTGTATGGTGTTTTCATGTTGCATGGAACCAGTGGTTATTCAGCAACGGGACCAACGGCTTTACGTGACTTCCGAACCACGTCGAGAGTGAGCTTCTATCACCAGAAATACACATCTTTCACTCCTCAATGGAATGGCCGAGAATCGAACCCGCGACCACCGAGGTGGGACGCTAATGCCATACCAACCACGAAAAGGGCACAGGGCTATCAACCTCGCCCCTAGCGGTTTGTCGAAAACCCGGAAATAAGAACAACAACTAGCTCTTAAAGAAGTACTAACGACAAATCTTAATCCCTGGAGAGAAAATTCTGCTGCTCGTTAATCATTTTTAGTTAGAATTACTTTCCCTTCTCGATCCAGACTCTTCTAAGAAGAAAATGTAACGATGTAGTTCCTCAGCTCAGAGGAACCGCCGCTGTCTTTCTTTCCCTTAAAAACGGGAAAATAAAAATACGATTTCGCTTCCTCTATTTTTCCGTGCCTTCATAAACGAAAGAGAAGCTCCCGCTCTTGCAAAAAGATTTCCTTAATCCCTGTGGGCTCTTTTTATTTTTCATGAGAGTGAGAAGAGAGAGGAGGAGGAGAGAGAGGAGAAGAGAGAGAGAGAGAGAGAGAGAGAGAGAGAGTTACGTTATTGTCAAATTAATTAATCAACTAACTGGGGAATTAAGCATTAGAGCAGCATTCATAAAATTTTCAAAGCAGCATCCACTCCATATCTTTTTACAGAAGTCTCACCAGCAACAGGTCGTCCACCACGAAGTACGCTGTGACACTTGCCCCTAACTTCAACAACCTCCTTGTTCCCTTTCCATCCACTTCTTTCATGTCTTCCTCAAAAGCACTAGCAACTGCAAGGACTCCCTGATACTCCAGTGGTCTCATCCTAGTTTCTTTGCTAAAATTTCCACCTGTCTCTCGAAGACCAGACCATTAATCATCTGCTCCCTTTCAGTATTGAAGTTCTATCTCTGCATCCTTACCAAAATCAGCGCATTCTAAACCCCTCATAATCCATCCAAAATAAACATTTCCTACTTTCAATCCAATTAATTAATAAGGTGTAGTACCTCTTGCCACTCTTCTTTCCACCATTATCAACAATCTCTCTTCAACAATCAAATCCCTCTCTGAAAACATGATCCGTATACCTTTATTCTCCTATTAGTCTCCCTGTACTTGAATTAACAGGAGGGCACAAATGAATAAACAAAAACTGATATACTTCTAGACACACGTTTAATCAAACATGAGGTATTATTTGGTATTCTGTTCTCCCCCGGTATCATGCACCGTACGTTGAAGATCTCTAATTACTGTACTCTTTCATGAGTCCCCTTTCACCCAGTTTTATCTGCCACAGATTCATATTCCGAATCTCATCGTTCTCCTGGTTATTCCGGAATTCTACTCTGCTGCAGTGCTTTGAATTTGGTAACCTGCTTTCCAGCCTCTCTCTACATCACATGATACAGTGATACATGCATCCTTTATGCTCCAAAAGGTATTTACTTTGATTTCTCCTATCTGCGTATCCGTTATGACGTGAATGAAAGGATGGAATTCTAAAGCACTCGCGAACTTTTTGTTTCATTGAACTAGAGTGGTAATTTCTTTTTACTTCAATAAGTAACACGTGCAAAGGTCTATTTTTCCCTCGCTACGATTGCAATTGTTAGCTGCTATAGGGAAAATTTTTCGTCTTCAGCTGGTTTTATTTGGAGGTATATAATTGACAAATTTATTACCCTATTTGACAGAAATTTTATCTATCTATCTATCTATCTATCTATCTATCTATATCTATCTATCTATCTATCTATCTATCTATCATGTGGATGTTGAAAATAATAATGAAAACCCTGAACCGGAAAGAATTCACCGAGTATGTCACCTACGCCTGACTCGTATACCTTTATGGATATCAGGAAAAATGGACTCGGTTTTTGACAGTTTTGACAACATTACGATGATTTACCCTTAAAATATTTACAAGAACTAATATTCTGTTTTGTCAAATGGAAAACTGACCCAGGTGCACGAGAATAAAACTCAACTCGGGGCCTTTATATCATTATACCTCGATTTTTCTTCCACAGAAAACGATAATTTTATTTATTAATTTTGTTGTTGTTGCCGAACTGGAGTGTGGAGATCTTTGTGGGTTTTCGGTCCTTTGGCGTTACCAGTGTCAATTCGAGGTCAAATAATATTATGATTAAAAATGGCCATTAATCTATATGACCTCCCCCTCAACGCCGCCGATGGGAGATCTATATATTAGTTGTGTTGTTGGTCGCAGAAGTAGTATATAGTACTAGTAGCAGCAATAGCAGTGGCAGTAAGAGTAACAGTAGTAGTAGTAGTAGTACTATCTATATAAAAGACGGCACTCCCATCCAATATAGATTAGTTGTGTTGTTGGTCACAGAAGAAGTATATAGTAACTAGTAGTAGCAATAGCAGTAGTTAGTAGTAGTAGTATACTATCTATATAAAAGACGGCACTCCCATCATACGTAAGGGTAGAGGAGCTGCTCAAAATATTCAATCGGAGGAGGATTCAGCCCAAGACCTTATGGTCGCTTCACCGTTTTCTACATCTGCCGTTCTTTACAAAAAACGCAATAGATATAGGGGATCCTCAGCAATATTCATGGGTGCAAAATGTCTACGATTTATTATTATTGTTATTGTTATTGTTATTATTATTATTATTATTATTATTATCAATTGAGGGCTTATGGCAGCCTTAATGATGTGGTTTCGTGATGAGCGTAGAGATCAGATCTTTTCAGTGTTATTGATAATGGAAAAAAAAAGCTCCAAGCTCTGTGGTATAAGTGACAAAAAATAAAATATGAAGCTACTTTCAGACACCTCGGGATTTAAAGCAGCTGCCCTGTAATGAATTTAAAGATAAACATTTAGCCGAGCATGCTTAGAAAAATTCCTGATGCTTGGCATCACATTTCTTCAGAATAAAATGTCAACCTTTAACTCTTTCCTCCTGAGTTATAATATCTACAAGTCACCATGCGCTGATTCTGTCATTAGCATCGCTGACATTAATATATTTCCTCTCAGTTAATCACCTCGTAGATTTTCACCTTCACAAACATGTTATCTGCTCCTATATATATAAATATATATATATATATATATATATATATATATATAGATATATTATTTATTAATATATATATTATATATATATATATATATATATATAGAGGAGAGAGAGAGGGAGAGAGAGAGAGAGAGAGAGAGAGAGAGAGAGAGAGAGAGAGATGACCTGAATCCAGGCTTGTTTGATAGGAGAAAATGTTACATGATACGAGCACGCATTTTACAGCTTAATCGTCATTATATCAACAGTTTCCGATGATATCTTGAACATCTTTCCATGTGTCAACGAAAAGGCAGTCGGAAGATCACTGAATAAAAAAAAAATCGAACACGTTTAAAAATTAGACAAAACTTCTTGGATACCAACCAACTTTATCTCAAGAAATCCTTCAAAATGTTTTCGAGAATCTGTGAGACAGACAGACAGACAGACAGACAGACAGTATTAGGCATCATCGCCTCTGTTTCAGAAGGTGGAATCATAATTCGTGAATATAAATATTATGATAACGGGAATCCAATGATTTCAGTATGATTTCTTAGATAATACGAAAATGGAAAACTCTCTCTCTCTCTCTCTCTCTCTCATTTCACTAACCTCAGCCATCTGTTCTCACGAAAAAAGAAAAAAAAAAAAAAAAAAAAAAAAAAAACAGAATTTTTGCTTCAACGGACGCGATAGTTCGCGAAAACCTTCGTGAATCATTTACATAATGGAGATGCTCTTCAAAACGCTCTATAAAGAGAAATTTATTCCCGGTCTCATGGGCTCTGGGGTTCTGAATTGAGTGATTGCCAGACGAGACGCTAACTTGCAAATGGAAGGTCTTTCCTCGCATCCTGTGCTCATTTCAGCGCCATTACATACAATTAAGGCACTGAGATGCATTTGGCTATAACGGCTACAACAACAGCCATAATAATAATAATAATAATAATAATAATAATAATAATAATAATAATAATAATAATAATAATAATAATAATAATAATAATAATAATAATAATACTTCACCCATAATTGCTCCGAAGAACATCCGCTATCATTCGACAGCCATACTTCATAATAACTGCACGATTTGATGTTATATGTAATGATTAATATTGTATTATTATTTATTATTATTTATTTTTATTTTATTTATTTATTTTATTTTATTTTTTTTTTTTTTTGCTCTATCACAGTCCTCCAATTCGACTGGGTGGTATTTATAGTGTGGGGTTTCGGGTTGCATCCTGCCTCCTTAGGAGTCCTTCACTTTTCTTACTATGTGTGCCGTTTCTAGGATCACACTCTTCTGCATGAGTCCTGGAGCTACTTCAGCCTCTAGTTTTTCTAGATTCCTTTTCAGGGATCTTGGGATCGTGCCTAGTGCTCCTATGATTATGGGTACGATTTCCACTGGCATATCCCATATCCTTCTTATTTCTATTTTCAGATCTTGATACTTAACCATTTTTTCCCTCTCTTTCTCTTCAACTCTGGTGTCCCATGGTATTGCGACATCAATGAGTGATACTTTCTTCTTGACTTTGTCAATCAACGTCACGTCTGGTCTGTTTGCACGTATCACCCTATCCGTTCTGATACCATAGTCCCAGAGGATCTTTGCCTGATCGTTTTCTATCACTCCCTCAGGTTGGTGCTCGTACCGCTTATTACTGCAAGGTAGCTGATGTTTCTTGCACAGGCTCCAGTGGAGGGCTTTTTGCCACAGAATCATGCCTCTTTTTGTACTGGTTAAGTGCAAGTGCCGGGCATTCGCTTGCTATGTGGTTTATGGTTTCATTTTTCGTATTGCACTTCCTACATATGGGAGAGATGTTATTTCCGTCTATCGTTCTTTGAACATATCTGGTTCTTAGGGCCTGATCTTGTGCCGCTGTTATCATTCCTTTAGTGTCCTTCTTTAGCTCTCCCCTCTGTAGCCATTGCCATGTGTCATCGCTGGCTAGTTCTTTAGTCTGTCTCATGTATTGTCCATGCATTGGTTTGTTGTGCCAGTCCTCTGTTCTGTCTGTCATTTTCCTGTCTCTGTATATTTCTGGGTCTTCGTCTACTTTTATTAGTCCTTCTTCCCATGCACTCTTTAGCCACTCGTCTTCACTGGTTTTCAGATATTGCCCCAGTGCTCTGTTCTCGATGTTGACGCAGTCCTCTATACTTAGTTGTCCTCTCCCTCCTTCCTTTCGTGTTATGTATAGTCTGTCCGTATTTGCTCTTGGGTGTAGTGCTTTGTGCATTGTCATATGTTTCCTGGTTTTCTGATCTATGCTGCGGAGTTCTGCCTTCGTCCATTCCACTATTCCTGCACTGTATCTGATTACTGGCACTGCCCATGTGTTTATGGCTTTTATCATATTTCCGGCGTTGAGTTTTGACTTGAGTATTGCCTTGAGTCTCTGCATATATTTTTTCCTGATCGTGTCTTTCATCTCTTGGTGTTTTATATCCCCTCCTTCCATTATTCCCAGGTATTTGTATCCTGTCTCATCTATGTGTTTGATGTTGCTCCCATCTGGTAGCTTTATCCCTTCAGTTCTCGTTACTTTGCCTTTTTGTATGTTGACTAAGGCGCATTTTTCTATTCCAAACTCCATCCTGATGTCCCCAGATACAATCCTTACAGTCTGGATTAGGGTATCTATTTCCTTGAGCTCCTTACCATACAGCTTGATGTCGTCCATGAACATCAGATGGTTGATTCTGTTGCCTCTTTTCTTGAGTTGGTACCCGGCATCCATCTTCTGTAGTACTTTTTTCATGGGAATCATGGCTACTACAAAGAGTAGTGGGGACAGTGAGTCTCAATGGAAGATCCCTCTCCTAGTCTTATTCCAGAGCTTGTAAGTATTGTATTCCAGTTGCGCATTGTATTTTTGAAGATGCTGATGGTGTTTTCCTCTGCCCCATATATTTTCAAGCATTCTATTAGCCATGTGTGTGGTATCATGTCGAAGGCTTTCTTATAGTCTATCCATGCCATGCTTAGGTTGGTTTTCCTTCTCCTACTGTTTTTCATTACCATTTTGTCTATCAGGAGCTGGTCTATTGTGCCCCTTCACTTTGTCTCCTCTAGGTAGTTGTATAGCCTTTGACTGATGATACCTGTTAGTAACTTCCACATTATTGTCTTTTTGTACAAAGGATGTTCTTCCTGTGGTCATCCATTTGGGTGCATGGTGATTTGAGATACAATGCTGGAGTTGTTCTGCTATTCGTGGGTGTAGGGCCTTGAAGTTTGAGCCAGTATCCATGGATTTCATCGGGACCTGGGGCTTTCCAGTTTGGCATTTTCTTTAGTTGGTGTCTGACTGTGTCTGTCGTGATCTCTGTGAATCTTTGTTTTATTCTCCCTGTTTCTTCTTCCTTGACTTCCTGGAGCCATGGTGCATGTTTGTTGTGTGATACCGGATTGCTCCATTTGTTTTCCCAGAGCCTCTTACTTGGTTCGGCTTCAGGAATTTCTGGGTGGTTGTCTTCCCCTCTTAGTTGGCTGTATAGTCTTTTCTGGTTGGTTTCGAATAGTTTGTTCTGTTGGTACCCCTTATTCCTGTTCATGTACCGCTGGATCTTATGTGCTTTGGCCTTAAGCCTCTGTTTTACATCTTCTATTGTGATGTTTAGTCCCCTCTCTTGTACTTTGTATTTTCGTTGAGTTCCTCCCTTGTTTTCTTGCTTCTTAGCCTTTTTTCTGTCATCTCTTTCAGTTTACTCAAGTCAGATCTCATCACCATGATCTGGTTGGTTTGGAATAGTTTGTTCTGTTGGTACCCCTTATTCCTGTTCATGTACCGCTGGATCTTATGTGCTTTGGCCTTGAGCCTCTGTTTTACATCTTCTATTGTGATGTTTAGTCCCCTCTCTTGTACTTTGTATTTCTCGTTGAGTTCCTCCCTTGTTTTCTTGCTTCTTAGCCTTTTTTCTGTCATCTCTTTCAGTTTACTCAAGTCAGATCTCATCACCATGATTTGCTTTTCCAGGCGCCTTTTCCAAGGAGGTTGCTGTTTTGGTTTCTGTTGGGTTGGTTGTGCTGGTGGTGTTGGTGTTCGAATCCCCATCAGTTCTGCTACTAATCTTGCTCCTGCATATGCCAAGTTATTTGTTTCTGTGATACTGGTGGTGTGTGTTATGCCCATTATTTCATTGACCTCACTTGTTTTCTCCCTTAATTTCTTGGTGCTGTAGGCTTTCATTGAGGGGATCTTTGTTCTCTCTGTATCTGGCTCCATCCATTGTCTAATCTTTTCTACCCATTCCGTCCTCTCTGTTACTTCGTCGGTGTTTCTTCGTGTGTCGTTGTTTGATACCTCATCCTGGCTGTCGTCTTCTGTGGCATCGTCTCAGTTCGTCTTCGTGTAATTCGTTGTCGTGTGACATTTCCCTTTCCAGTTCTTCTCTTTCTGTTGGGGAGAGCCAGTTCTTTTTCTTTATGTTCCTTACTTGGTCTGCCAGCCTTTGCTCTGTTTGGGGGGTGTTATTCCTCTCATTCCAGATGTTGACCAATCTTCTTCTATATCCTCTCTCCGTCGGGTTGTTTCTGACGTAGCATCTCCATATTTCCTTATTTTCTTCTCTTGTCCATTTCTTCCTTTTTGCTTCTGTAGCTCCAATCTCAGGCTGTTGATTACTGTCGTTGTGGTGATCAGTTGCTGGATGACGACCTCCAAGTACCTGACCGTCTTCCCCTTCAATTGGGTTGAATACCTGGCTGCCGGACGAAGCTCCTCTGTTGCCAGAGGTTCCATTTACGTCGTTGTCGTTTATTCCTTCATTTCTTTCCATCATTGCTGAGTTTTGCTATTTAACCCATAGCTGGACCCTACCCCATCAGGGATAGGTACTCACTAACAGCTGAGTAGACTGAGGAAATTATGGTAAAGATTCTTTCCCAAGGAATCAACGCCGAGGAGAGCGGTCACCCATCCAACGACTGACCAGCCCCTCTGTTGCTTAACTTGACTTAAGTCCATTGATGACCTAACCCACTCCTCCACGGCGCCACATTATTATTATTATTATTATTATTATTATTTATCATAATAATAATAGTAATAATAATAATAATTATTATTATTATTATTATTATTTGAAGGTAGGAGACCCTCTCTCAAACATGTTTTGTTAAAGATGATGGCAGCATCAGTGGAATTGATTTTATATATGGTCTTTTCAATTCTTCTTCTTATTCTCTTCTCATCAGGGATGATATTTGCTAATAGCTGGCCGATGTTCATATCTCGGTGAAAGAAATGTTTTCTAAAAATAATAATATATAGATATGATAACAAAAGTGGTTAACAAATCTTAGTCTAAGGGCGTAACGGAATTCCAACGTTTCCAACCGTATCATCGGTTCATTTTCAAGGAAAGGTGAGCTTGAACTGATTGGATGGCGGGGTCGGGGTCGCGGCGGTATTTATTGTGTCCCAGGTGCTCTGTCTGATGGGCGCTGCATTTTCATTGGCTGAACAGAGGATTAAGTCCCTGAGTCAAGCCGTCTTGCAGAGGTGGAAGCTCGCACTGCTCTTCTCGTGCGGACGCTGGAGACTGGGAGCGTAGTATTGGGAAGGTCATTGCCGATAGACGGGGGCACCTGATTGGCCCGTTCGATCGGCTCTATAGTGCTGGCGGGCGGCGCCCTTCGTGCCACCGTCGGGAGGAGTGAAGTCTTGGCCTGAGGCTGGGTCTCTCCTTCCCGATGTATTATTTTTAGAAAACATTTCTTTCACCGAGATATGAACATCGGCCAGCTATTAGCAAATATCAGCCCTGATGAGAAGAGAATAAGAAGAAGAATTGAAAAGACCATACATAAAATCAATTCCACTGATGCTGCCATCATCTTTAAAAAAAAATATTATTATTATTATTATTATTATTATTATTATTATTATTATTATTATTATTATTATTATTATTATTATTATTCCACATATGTTATTTATTCCATACTGTACATCGGGTGAATTTTATTCTTTTTATATCAATGCCGGACTGTTTTTCATCTTTAATTACATTGCAGCATGAGTTCAAACGAAAACTATTAACTAAGAGGAAAATTTATTCACCTGGGATTTACAGAAGGAATTCATGGAGTCACCTCATTTCTGACTGATACAAACGCCTGTTCCTGATCCGATGCTGTTCAACAAATTTGAAGACATTATTCCAAAGATTTTATCCTATTATGCCACATCATAAAAAATGAAAAGTAATAGATTTTTATCTAAGTGTCCCCTTTGCCTTTTTAAAAAGAGGCTTAACCTCTTGACTATTACCGTGCAAGCACACGAAGTTGCTGGAACACAAATGTAAAATAACACTCACATTTTTTTAAACAGTAAACGCACCAAACTTCAAAATCTCAAATCGTCTGCTGTTACGAAATGCAACGAACATTTACCCCAGTCTATGAAAACACTAAATATTCCGGAGAATCAAATGTTACTTCCCAAGACAAAGGAACGACGCCAGTCAGAGACTCACGCTTCCCAAACCCGTAAGAGTGATTTGTCTTACATAAATGCAGCTTCTTTGAGCATATTTCGTGCGAGCGTTTACTCTTGCTAGGATTTTACTTGGTCCGCTGCTTTAGTGGTTAGTGTAGTGATTGCCACTCAGATATCGCGAGTTCGTGTCCCCCCCAGGGAGATGAAAAATCACTGGCTCTGTATCATGATCAGTTACTGCTGCAGTATTGGGGGGTCTTTTGCGGTGGGAGGTTGAAGCCTATACATTCTTTGGAAGCTTAAACTTCAATTCAATGGCCCATTTAGTGGGCTTAGTTCCATGTGAATAGGTTTCATCTACTGAAATAACACTAATAATTATGCCCCAACAAGACATTGCTCTTTGTAACCAGTAATACGCTCGAAGTGCAGGTGGAACACTTGACCGAATACAGATAGCATAAATAACTTCAGTTGTGTGAATGTGTATGATACTTTAATCCAGATTCTGCATGAAAATCTTTGCGTACGTAGGTACCAAGGATCAAGAGGCAAAAGTGTGAGCTTGATACTACTAAACAAAACTGCGGTTGACATTTAGACAATTATGTGCAATGCTCGAGTGTATTTCACTTTTGAACAGAGCTGGATGCGTATAAGTGATAAGCGAATAATTATGGAGACAATTGTGGGCGTCCATGCTACTATTTAGAAGAGTAGTACTATATGACCAAACCTTGTGTATAAAGGGACTGTGTGTATGTGTGTGTGTGCGCGCGCGCACGAATTCATAAACAAGAAAAGATACAAAAATAGTGTGCAAATGTAGTACTAGTTAACCAAACCATGTGTATAAAGGGACTGTGTGTGTGTGTGTGTGTGTGTGTGTACGAATTTATAAACAAGAAAAGACAAAAATTGTGTGGAAATGTAGTGCTAGTTAACCATGTGTATAAAGGGACTGTGTGTACGTGTGTGTGTGTGCAAGAATTCATAAACAAGAAAAGATACAAAAATTGTGTGGAAATGTAGTACTATATGACCGAACAATGTGTATAAAAATGTGTGGAAATGTAGTACTATTTAACCAAACCATGTGTATACAACGACTCTAACCGGAAATGACATCGATAACCAACCGCGTGTAAGGGCCGATGCGGAAATGGCAATAAAAAAAAAAAATGATGAAAAAAGCCTCTGGATTTCTTTTTGTGAGAACAGACCCGAAAATCAGCTTCTGGCATGACTGAAAGAGACCAATGAAGTTTATGAAGCGAAAATGAAACCTTCACAAAAGGGCTGAACAATGGGATAGTTACAGACGCTGAATGGATCACTGAATCCCCAAGAATGAGAGGGATATTTCTACTAGTATTATTCGGGGTATTATTGCCATTATGTAGATTCTGCATGAAAATCTTTGCGTACGTAGGTACCAAGGATCAAGAGGCAAAAGTGTGAGCTTGATCGTGACCACCGAGAGATTTAAGGCCTGATGATTCACCCAGCCATCCTAATCCACGTCAACACTTAGAGGCCATCAGTCAAAGCCTCAAAGGCAGGTAACGGCCTTGAGGTCAGTTTGGGTCGTACCTTGGTGAGGGAAAGAGCTACACTTCTCCGACGAATTAAAGCGTTATTTTCGTAATAATTGTTTTAGAAAAAAACATGGTAATAAGTGTAGTGTGCCAAGGTGTCGTGGGAATTATAAAAATTCCGAAAAAAACATTCTTTTACATTTCCAAGTGATGAAGAACTTCGGCGGAAATGGCTCCTTGCTATCAAAAGAGAAGGATTCACACCAACCACGCACAGCAGGGTAAGTCATTTCCGATTTTTTGCGGTTTAAAGTGTGTGTGGTGTGTGGCTGAATATTGATATATGTGCGTGTGCTAGCATCTATTGGTTAAATCAATATAATGGAACCTACATTGTAACAAACCTGTCGTCAGAAATATTTAAATTTGGTACAGTGGGTTCCTAGTAACATTAGTTTTCAATGTCGACATATTAAAAAAAAAAAAAAAAAAAAAAAAAGAAACTTACAGAATAACCGATTAGATTACATAACGAAAACAATGTTAACTTATTGCTTGTGATCTGTTTAACTTAATCTTGTTTAACGAAACAACTTCTAATCTTTCTAAAACAATGATAATGCTACGTCATATCGTTGAAGAAAACACATATTGTTGCAATAAAAATAAGCGGGAACCATATCAATTACTAATGCTTGTTTACTACTGAACGTTCAAGGTGTGTACGATGTGTGAGTGTGTATGTATTTACGTGTATATGTTTCAAAATTTTTTGCAATGTTTATGCTTTTACGGTTTATGAAATACACACATGAACAATTCTTGT
Source organism: Macrobrachium nipponense (assembly GCF_015104395.2). Classification (NCBI taxonomy): domain Eukaryota; kingdom Metazoa; phylum Arthropoda; class Malacostraca; order Decapoda; family Palaemonidae; genus Macrobrachium; species Macrobrachium nipponense. The sequence goes on along the minus strand of NC_087219.1, from coordinate 57,060,850 downwards.
CATTGAGCATGAATGATGTAAGCGGACAATTGTTGAAATGCAGTATATTTCTTTGTAGGTGTGCGAGATGCATTTCCAGTCCGGGGACATCATTTGGGAAACTTCGCAATTTTGATGAAAAAACACGGGGGAAGAAAGTCACTTGCAAGATTTTTCAAAGGGCCGCGATTGACGTTCTGGTGCCGTACCATCGCTCTTGCCGAATTGCCCTTCATATCTATCCTCTGCTTCCCATGTCAGAGAAACTCCAGAATCGAAGAGAGCGAGGCTTGACGAAAGACATTTACAAACTGCAATGGCGGACAGTATAGCAACCCATAAGCTATACAAGGAAGAGAAATCTTTCAAAAACATAGAAGATCTCGTATCAAATAAATTAGACTTTCTAGACACCTCATACTGGACAGTAGTAAAACGAGAAGGTTATGTAAACATCTGTAGGATTTTGGATCCCCCTGAACATCATATACTCTTGTCATTGATTATAAATGCTGATTTTTCAGTCAGAGCGTTTGCTAGAGGTGTCGAAGTTAAAAAGCTAGGAGATTATAAAGTTCCCTCTCAGGTTAATGACATTGCTCAGCTAGAAACTGGTATTGAATAAACTTAAGGCTGTTGATATAGAGCAAAATTCAAAAGATTCTCTTAACGTAATCCTTGTATTGCAGTTGGTTATTTCATTATTGAGAAACATTCGTAACGTAACGAAGACTCGAAATTTTTCTCAGCAATCGCATTCATATGTGAGCAGTTGCATTTGATGACCCTTAAAAGGCTAGAATATTCTTCTGAATTTGTAATATTTTCATCACTGCTGTATAACTGTTCGCCTCAAGGGTATAGACTGTTGAGAGATAGTAGTTATATAATCCTCCCTAGTTTTTCGACAATTAAAAGGGTTTTAGTTTCAAAAAACTTCAGTCCATCCATTGAACAACATGACGAAAATTTTCTTGCCTACATTAAGCAAAAAATTCAAATCCCTTTCACTAACGATAAAACTGTAAATCTATTGTTGGACGAAATTCATTTAAAGGCATATTTAGATTATAAAGGGGGTAGCATTGTGGGCTCGGCTTTTGACAGCTGTGCAGCAGCAACCAGTGCAATGGTTTTCATGTTGAACAGCATCACGTCAACGTTCAAGGATGTTGTACATATCATACCCACAAAATGCATCAAAGCTGAAACATTGCATGCCATAATAAGAAAGGTTATAGTAGGTTTAGAAAACATCGGTTTCACTGTACTTGTAGTCATAACGGACAATAATTCTATCAATAGTAAAGCGATGTCATTTTTTGCTAATCCACCTAAATTATCCATAGTATACCACACCCTCTGCACATAAGTCGACCACTTTTCTTTATGTTTGATTCGGTCCATATTTTTAAATGCCTCAGAAATAATTGGTTTGGACAAAAAGATAGTAATGAGAAAACAATGAGATTTCCAAAATTTTCCTTTACAGGTCGTTATTATGAAAATAATATGAAATATATATGCCCCATTAATTACCTTGCAAAACAAAAGCTGTACTCTTTAGAGGCAAAATCCCTTTTGAAACATTCATATGGTTTAACACAGAAAGCTTTGTGGCCGTCAAATCTTGAAAAGCAAAACGTTAATCTGGTTCAAAAAATTTTCAATGAATATATTATTGAAGCACTTTTGTCATTTGGAAAGGAAAACTTCTTGCCATTTTCCTCTGAGGTAGCCCATTATATTAAAGTAATTCATACTTGGTGGACGATAATGAACGTGAAGTCAAAGTTCAAAGGCAAAAGATTGAATAATCCGTACGCTACACCCTAAACTAATGAAGATGGAGATAAAAAATACGAATTTCTGAAAAACTTTGACCTATGGTTACAAGTTTGGGATGATATTAAAACAGGTAAAGGGAACCTAACAAGAGAGACGTTCACTGCCATAAAGCATACAACACAAGCAATGATTGGAATAGCAGAGTACTGTATTTCTGAATTAAAAATGGACTATATCTTACAGGAAAATTTCAAACAGATAACTTGGAAGCAAGATTTAGTAAATATCGTCAAATGTCCGTTGGTAATTATAATATATCTGTAAGGCAGATTTTTGAGTCGGAGAAAAAACTCAGAATGATTTCCTTGCTTAAAAAAAGAGTTATCTTTGGATGGAAAGTCTGTTAAATTATCTCAGTTTGATGAGAGTAAATGGGATGAAATGAAACCAAATGTGCAGGAAAACTTGGCTATAGACGTAAATGTTGTAAAAAGAGACTTTGATGAGTGTGAAGAAGTTCTTCCAATAATTGTATACTTGGCGGGTTATTGTTGTTACACAGTTGATAAGAGATTAAGGTGTAAATTTTGCAAGGAACTCACTACAGAAACAAGTGATGAAGATTTTCCTCAAAGCCACAATTACATAAACGGTGTCAGCAGAGGTTCCCTCCTACATCCAAGTGCTAGTACTGTAAATATTATCATGTATACATATTTAGTTATCAAAAAGCTAACACAAATGAAAAGTTTTCTAAGCTCTAAAAATCATCGAAATGTGGCTTTGGCAGTAACATTAAAAGCTATAGCTAATGATGATACTGGATTTGCTATTGATACTTGTGACGCAGGACACATCACAGATAAAATTGAAAATATGCTTGTGTGGTCTGCCACAAATTCTCTTTTGAATAATTTTTGTCGTAGAGAAAATGAATATCTGGCTTTTAACAAAAGTGAATGTAAAAAAAGAAAACTGGAAAACATTAACAAATTAATTTACTTACATCTAGTTACTTGTTTTTTTATTTATTTTTATCATTATCATAATTAGTACTAATATCATCATCATTATTATTATGATCATTACTATAATTTTTAGAATAAGTTTTTAACAAAACTGAATGTAAAATAAGAAAACTGGAAACATTAACAAATCAATTTACATAAATTTAGTTATTTGTCGTTTTATTTATCTTTATCATTATCATTATTGATATTAATATCATCATCATTATTATTATGATCATTTTACTATAATTTTTAGAATAAGTTTTTAACAAAACTGATTGTAAAAAAAAGAAAACTGGAAACATAGCAAATTGATTGTTTACATGAATTTATTGTTGCTTTTTTTATATAATATATCATTATTCATAATTAGTATAATATCATCTTATTATTTTTATGATCATTACTATCATTTATAGAATATGCATTGACATGGAATCTTGCTGTTCCCCCTTCATTATTATTCATAACCTGGGTATCTCTTTATTGAATAAATAGTTATTTAATTATTATACATATGTATTACTTCCATCTTTTTATTGAAATTTTCATTATAAACTTTGTTATTAATTTTTGGAATAACAACCTGAATGCGCTACTTCACTGTTTTCCGCTTATCTCCGGGAGGAAAAGGGTAAGGAAAGAACCGCGCGACCATGGCCTCTAACCTCTACGGTCACAGACCATTGACCAGGCCTTCAATCTCTCGGTGGCCACGGCTTGATACTACTAAACAAAACTGCGGTTGACATTTAGACAATTATGTGCAATGCTCGAGTGTATTTCACTTTTGAACAGAGCTGGATGCGTATAAGTGATAAGCGAATAATTATGGAGACAATTGTGGGCGTCCATGCTACTATTTAGAAGAGTAGTACTATATGACCAAACCTTGTGTATAAAGGGACTGTGTGTATGTGTGTGTGTGTGCGCGCGCGCACGAATTCATAAACAAGAAAAGATACAAAAATAGTGTGCAAATGTAGTACTAGTTAACCAAACCATGTGTATAAAGGGACTGTGTGTGTGTGTGTGTGTGTACGAATAAAAACAAGAAAAGACAAAAATTGTGTGGAAATGTAGTGCTAGTTAACCATGTGTATAAAGGGACTGTGTGTACGTGTGTGTGTGTGCAAGAATTCATAAACAAGAAAAGATACAAAAATTGTGTGGAAATGTAGTACTATATGACCGAACAATGTGTATAAAAATGTGTGGAAATGTAGTACTATTTAACCAAACCATGTGTATACAACGACTCTAACCGGAAATGACATCGATAACCAACCGCGTGTAAGGGCCGATGCGGAAATGGCAATAAAAAAAAATGATGAAAAAAGCCTCTGGATTTCTTTTTGTGAGAACAGACCCGAAAATCAGCTTCTGGCATGACTGAAAGAGACCAATGAAGTTTATGAAGCGAAAATGAAACCTTCACAAAAGGGCTGAACAATGGGATAGTTACAGACGCTGAATGGATCACTGAATCCCCAAGAATGAGAGGGATATTTCTACTAGTATTATTCGGGGTATTATTGCCATTATGAGAGGAGTTTCTAAAAAAATTAAATGCCAGATTGATAATGAAATACCTTACAAGTTACAACATGGCCAATATAAAGAGGGTTATACTAAATTACAGATGAACATGCATTAAAATACAGAAACAACCACACGATACATAAAACGATATTGAAATGTGAGTAAAAACCAATTATGGTAAAAAGTAATTGTCATTTAAATCAAATAAAAGTAACACTTCAGAGCCAACAAAACACAACAAAAAATAATCGAAATGTTGCCATGAGACTGATCCTTCATTTTACACTCGAGAGAATCCATAGTTCGAGGAAGGTTACAACAAAAACATTTAAATAGGTCCTTATTCTTCAAGAAAGAATAGAACAAAATAAATCCAGGAGAAAATCCAAAAAACCAATCGTGAACGTAAACAGTTGACATATAGAAGAATTTATTATTTATTTATTTACATAGATTTTTGGCATTATGCCAAGCACTGGGGCAACTAAGGCCATTCAGCGCTGAAACGGAAATTGGCAGTAAATGGTTTGAAAAGTGTTACAGGAGGAAAACCTCTAAGCAGTTGCACTATGAAACAATTGCTAGGAGAGGGTCGACAGTAAGATGGAAGAAAGAAAATATGAACGGAGGTACAGCAAAAGGCATGAAAGTAGTTGCAACTAGGTGCCGATGGGACGCTGCAAAGAACCTTAAGTAATGCCTACTTTGCACCGAATGAGGTGCACTGACGGGGGGATATATAGAAGAAATAATGAAATTAAATGTAAATAATCTAATATTAACCTATTATTAAAATAAGACTTACTAAATAAAGTTTGTCTACGACTTCTCAGTTTCAAGGGGTCTTCGCCGACCTACCCTGCCACACAAACTAATATAGCGAATATAACATTTAACAACATAAATAAGAACAAGCATCCCATTTGCAAAGTAATATTATGTATGGAGTTATTATAAGAGAACAGAATAGAAAAGGCCGAGCGCTGGAATCCTATGTCATCATTCCAAATTGAAAGGGGAATTGACAGTAAGGTTTGAAAGGTGTAACAGGAGGAAAACCTCGTGGTGGTACTATGAAACAGTTGTTCGAGAGGGTGGAAAGTCAGATAGAATATGAACGGAGATACTGTAAAAGCAATGAAAGAGGTTTCTGCTAGGAACCGAAGGGACGCTGCAAAGACGCTTAAATAATACATACAGTGCACCGCTGAGCTACACTGTAGGCACTACCCCCCTACGGAGAATTGTCATAAGATTCATGACGCCTCCAATTATATAATTGGTTTACAAAGAAATTGAGGCAAGCACAAAAATACCGTTTGTACCTAATTTGGGGGTGCTGAATTCAAATTTGAAATCCGTTTTTACTCATCACCTCTAGTTATCTATCCTGTTTTATCTGTTATAAGCTGCTGCAACTCTTGAAATGTCCACATATATTCTCTGTTTATACTAAAATGAGACTATTTAAAAGCCAGAAAACTAGAGGTGATAGAGCAAAACTATTTATCAGTTTGAATTCAGCACACCCAAATTAGCAAACTACACCTATACCCATTTGTGCCTCAGACCAAAATTTTTTTTTTTGTAAACCAGTGAATTATTAAGGTCTTGTGTTTTTAGATCTTTACGCCAGAGAATGAATGATTACCACATTGGACTAATTTTCCAGTGGACACAGACACGCATATATATATATATATATATATATATATATATATATATATATATATATATATATATATATATATATATATATATATATATATGTCATATCACATTACCGTGATCCATATACAAATATAGAGCTACAAATGTCCTTTAATATCTAATTCGCTCTACCTCGGAATTAATATATTTTCATACATGTTTAACCGAAGGGGAATTTTCTAGGCGATAATAGATTTGCCGGCTGATGGGCACGAACCATCGCCACCTTCAAATCCAGGACGACAGTGAAGCCTAAACCCACCCCACCACCGCAAGAGGATATAAGTTTAGGCTTCATTGTCGTCCTGGATTTGAAGGTGGCGATGGTTCGTGCCCGTCAGCCGGCAAATCTATTATCGCCTAGAAAATCCCCCTTCGGTTAAACATTTATGAAGATATATTAATTCCGAGGTAGAGCGAATTAGATATTAAAGGACATTTGTAGCTCGATATATATATATATCATTAATACCGACTTCAACTGTCCTTAGGGAATAACGTGCACCCAAAGGGAACTAAATAATTTTTGCATCTGCTCTGACCAGGATTCGAGCTAACGGCTCCGAGGGTCGGCATGTGGGAGACATTGACTTCGTCAAGAGGAGTCAGTTCTGACAGTGTTTCCATATGCGCCTACTTCAAAAATGATTGGTGCGAATCCTGGTCAGGGTAGGTGCACTTCTCATTTATTATTATTCCCTTTGGGTTCAAGTTACTACAGAGGTAAAGCGAATTTAATATTTCATGGTTATTTGTTGCTTACACTTCACCTTCGCTGTGTGCTCTCCTCAGAGAGT
>NC_087219.1:57016524-57044024 GCF_015104395.2 Macrobrachium nipponense | reverse complement strand
ATAGTGTTTTATGCACCTTTTATTTTCATATATCTAGATATCTTATGTATCTATATATATTATATGTGTATATATATATATATATATATTAATATATCTATATATATATAATTATATATTAATTAGATATAATAATATTATCTAATATATATATTAATTAAGATATATATATATATTATATATATATATATATATAATATTATATATGATATATATAATATATATATACCAGGGAAAACTTTGAAGGAGTATGACCATCTATCCTACAACTCCTGAATTTTTTTTATTGGTAAAGCCTGTGCACTATGACTGAAAATTAGTTCATTCCTGTAATTAATAACACTGTCTTGAATTCATTAAAGCAGACTCTCTACTCGGGGAAAAGGTTAGTGTTTTAAAGACTTCCGCAACGAACAGGAATTCATGTATAAACCAAAAGTTAGTACGAGAAGATATTCACTTATGGAAATGAATAGCGGATGAATAGTTGTAGTGAGTATATAGGGGCACTTTGATAGTGAATTATACAATACCCTTTCTCTCTCTCTCTCTCTCTCTCTCTCTCTCTTTGTGAATATCCTAATTGATGCATTAGGAAAAAGAATGCCAAAAGCATGCAAACTGTGTAAGGTTTGGTATAGCATAGTCAATCCACAAAACCTAATCAGAAAATGTGCTGCATGCAACATTCCGACCCATCCACAGTGTGCTGAGATAATGCAAGATATGAGAAAAGATACAAGAATATTTTGTTCAACATGTCTATCATGGATAGACAATGTTATTAAATCAAGATTGAATGTCAAATGTTGAGGATGAGAAGAAGCAGGAGAGAGAGAAGCAGAAGAAGAAGAAGAAGAGGAAAACGGAAGAGAAGTAAACAAAAATGAAATGACAGAAAAAAATAAGGAAAACAAAGAACAAGATAAAAGTATGGATGCAGAGATACTCATTGATACTACATATGAGGCAATAAAGCAGCATACCTACGAAGAAATAAATTACGATATGACAACACAAAAGCAAATCCCGAAGAGGCTCTACCCAGATCTACACAATGACAGGAAAGAGGAAAAATAGACAAAAAAGACAAAATCTGCAACCTTTTGAAAAGAGGGAATTGCAGATTTGGAGAAAGATGTTACTCAAACATCAAGGTATCAACTATGAAATATATGGTAAATGTGCATACCTAGATGGCTATGGGGATGATTGCAGAGATCTGCATCCAAAAATATGCAAAAACCTAAAAGAAGGAAAAGGATGTAAGTTCGACAAAAAATGTAAATATATGCACCCTGTAGCCATGAATCATAATCAAATAAATAACCAACCAAGTAATAAAATCCAAAATAAGAAAGAAACAAATAAAGAGAGAAATAAAGAATATCAGGTAAAAGAAAAAAGCAAGCCACCAACGAGATATGCAGAGGTGTCAGCAAAAAGTTTCAAAGCATCAGCTCCAAAATTCTACTCAAGAGATAATAACTGTATTTATTATGCAAGAGGATATTGCAGAAACGGAGAAAATTGCAGATTCAGACACAAAATGAATAATTATGATGAAGGAAGATCAAATATTATGGAAAAGTTGGATTTTTTAATGTCAGAATTTCTGGAAATGAAAAAAAGAACAACATACCAGAACAAGAAAGAGACATGGGAAAATCCTTATTACTACCAATATTAAATGAAGGAGAAAACATGCAAACCATCATAGTGATGAATGCGCAGGGTTTAGTTGCGAGTAACTCAAAAAGAAAAATAGAGTACTTAGAAGAACTAACCCAAATTGAAAAGAAAATAGATATAATGAATATAAGTGAAACCTGGTATTCCCAAGAGACTGGGAATGATGATCAAATAAAAGGGTTCCAAACTTATAGATCAGATAGAAAAAATAGGAATCAAGGGAGAACCGCAATATATGGGAAAGACAAAAAACAAGGAAAAATATATGAGAAATATAGTAACTCAGAATGTGAACTAATAGCGGTAGAATTTGAATCTGAAAAATTAATGAACATAGTAATATATAGACCTCCTAATACTAAAGAGTTTGACTTAATAATTGAAATATTGGATGATATATGTAGAAATCACAAGGACTGGACTATTCTCCTATCTGGAGACTTCAACTTTCCTTTCGTAGAATGGAAAGAACAAATAGGAGATTGTGGTTGTACTTATACATATAAAAAAGAGAGTAATAGTAGTGCAGAAGATAAGAGGCAATTCGAAAAGCTATTAGATATGCTACTAGAATACAACATTCAACAAATAAATCACCTGCCAACAAGAAAGGAAAATACTTTAGACCTAGTATTTGTGAACGAGATGAATTATGTTAAAGAAATAATAGTTTATAATGCGAGTATTTCAGACCATAATGTCATAGAATTAACAGTTCATTCCAAAGCAAGTGAAAACAGAGATAAGCAAGAAATGAAAAAGTGGGAAGGATATGGAAAATACAACTTCTACAGTAAAAATATAAAATGGTCAGAAATAAATGAATAATTAAACAAAGAGTGGGATAACATTTTCGTAAGTGATGACATAAGGGTAAATACGGAGATATTATATAAAATATTAGAGAAAATAGTGGATAAATATATACCGAAGAAGAAAAGTAAACATCATTCATGCATACCAAGAGACAGAAGGATCTTGTTCCAGAAAATCAGAAAGTGGAAAAAAGGTCTTGCAAAAGAAAAAAAATGCATGGAAAGTTATAGAACTAAAAAGTAAGATAGAAAATACAGAACAAAAGATTACACAATCAAAAGAAAATGAAAAACGTGACTTGGAAGAAAAAACCCTATTAAATATCAAGCAAAACCCCAAACTATTATACTCATATGCGAAGAAGATGAATAAAAGAAGAATAGAAATAGGCCCTCTGAGAATTGAAGGGAGATTAACGAATGAAAAAAAGGAAATTTGCAACATACTGGCAGAACAATATAAGAGAGAATTCACCCCTAGAATAGATAATGAAGATAATGATATAGAAGTAAGGGACGAAAATAGTGAATATTTAGCTGACATAGAAATTAATGAAGCTGATATTGTGCAGGCAATTAATGAAACTAAAAATGGAGCTGCTGCAGGGCCTGATGGAGTCCCTGCTATTTTGTTAAAGAAAGTAGTTCATTCTATCGCAAAGCCACTTGCAATATTATTAAGACAAAGTGTAGATACAGGCAAGATTTATGATGAGCACAAATTAGCATATATCACCCCTACTTTCAAAAGTGGATCAAGACTAGAGGCAAGTAATTATAGGCCTGTGAGTCTAACATCACATATTATGAAAGTGTATGAAAGGGTAATGAAGAAAAATATTATGAAACATTTAATAAAAAATAATTTGTTTAATATAGGACAACACGGTTTCGTACCCGGAAAAAGTACACAAACCCAACTGTTAGTCCACCGTGAGAACATATTCAAAAATATGAAAAGCGGAAATGAAACAGATGTGGTTTATCTAGACTTTGCAAAAGCTTTTGACAAAGTAGACCATAATATATTAGCGAAGAAAATTAGAAAACACAATATCGTAGATAAAGTAGGAAGAAGGTTAAAAGAATTTTTACACAACAGAAAACAGATAGTTATTGCAAACGATGAGAAATCGGATGAAACCAAGGTAATATCCGGTGTGCCACAAGGTACGGTGTTAGCTGCAATACTGTTTGTTATTATGATTGAAGACATAGACAGTAATGTTAAGGATTCGGTAGTGAGTAGTTTCGCTGATGACACAAGAATAAGTAGAGAAATTACTTGTGATGAAGATAGGAACGCTCTACAAAGAGACCTTAACAAAGTATATGATTGGGCAGAGGTAAATAGGATGGTATTTAACTCTGATAAATTTGAATCAATAAATTATGGAGACAGAGAAGGAAAGCTATATGCATATAGGGGACCTAATAATGAGACAATCACAAATAAGGAAGCAGTTAAAGACCTTGGTGTGATGATGAATAGGAACATGTTATGCAATGATCAAATAGCAATTCTTTTGGCAAAATGTAAAGCAAAAATGGGAATGTTGTTACGGCACTTCAAAACGAGAAAAGCTGAACACATGATTATGCTTTATAAAACATATGTTCGTAGTCCACTTGAATATTGCAATATGATATGGTACCCACACTATCAAAAGGATATTGCACAAATAGAGAGTGTACAAAGGTCCTTTACAGCTAGAATAGAAGAAGTTAAGGACCTTGACTACTGGGAAAGACTACAATCCTTAAAATTATATAGTCTAGAAAGGAGAAGAGAACGCTACATGATAATTCAGGCATGGAAACAGATAGAAGGAATAACAGAAAATATCATGGAACTGAAAATATCAGAAAGAGCGAGCAGAGGTAGTTTAATAGTGCCCAAAACTATACCAGGAAAAATAAGGAAAGCACACAGGACATTAATCCACCACGCACCAGCATCGATAATGCAGCGTCTATTCAATGCGTTGCCAGCTCATCTGAGGAATATATCAGGAGTGAGCGTAGATATGTTTAAGAATAAGCTCGACAAATATCTAAACTGCATCCCAGACCATCCAAGATTGGAAGATGCAAAATATACCGGAAGATGTACTAGCAACTCTCTGGTAGATATTAGAGGTGCCTCACACTGAGGGACCTGGGGCAACCCGAACGAACTGTAAGGTCTGTAAGGTAAGGTAAGGTCTCTCTCTCGAATTTTGTATTGTAAAGCATGTGTACTCTCATTGAAATTGCTTTTCTTTCCTATGATTAATAATTCTGTCTTGAATTCATTAAATTCTACTCTCTGCTCAGGGAAAAGGTGAGAAGATGAAGACAATCACTGATGGAAATGAATAGCGAATGGAACGTTGTAGAGACTACACAGGGGACCCTTGATGAATTATATAATACCCTTCATGGGCAAAAGAATGCCGCAACAGTGATCGTACTACGAAATATTTAAATGCGAATATCACACAGGAATAACCAAGGTAAACTGAAACCTGCACTAACGTATGCCTCTCTCTCTCTCTCTCTTTCAGTCAGATCAGTATTTAACAGAATGATTTCAGAGCAATAACAAAAGCAACCGTAAGTGATGAAAGACATGTCAGTAGGTCTACGAGAACAAAGTGTGGTTTGGGCATGCGCACAACTTCAATTAACTAGGGACCGTTCTGTCGCCAATTATCGCCTTTTTCCAGGACTGGTATGCGATCGTTATCACATAAAACCGAGATGTTAGGCTGTTGTCTTGACAAATAGCTTCAGAATATCCATAGGTTATTAAGATATAGTCTACGTTGGCTGTACATTAAATTATTATCACGATGGTAATTTTAGACACCGTAAAGGGAGCTGCAACAGTTTTCAGCTTCCTGTGCGTGTCAACAAACGCATTTCATTTCCCTATGAAGTTTCTCAGTTTCCTAGTGCAGTAGATGAAATCACAATTTTACTAAAATACTTCATTTCATGATACAAGCACGAAATTTGGTACATCTTCTCCATAGGCCACTTTTTGAAAATTACTGGGTGTCCACTCAAAATTCCAAAATGGCTGTCGTTTTTCAAGATGGCCGCTAATGAAGTTTTTAACATGGTACCTATGTGCTTCTGGTCATGTTTTTTGCATTTGTTTTTGTTATACACATTTTAGGCAGTCACACTAAGCAAAAGTAATATGCATTTCTGTTAAAGATTTCATATAGCATATATAAAGAAAGATGGCATCCAATATGGCTGCCAAATCCTTAATTAATCATGTCTCAGGATCCAGTAGGAATGGAAAAATGTCTTCCTGTTCAATATAATAGTTTGCAAGTCCATATAGTTCAGGTGGTGGTTTATTTTTAGTTGTAGTTTAAAAGAATGAATGTCAGTGGACAACCAGGGCACATTGGTAACTTCATTGGTGTGTAACTCAGCATGGGGTTTAGTGTCAACTAATCTTGCTTTACTTACACGTTGTACCTAGCTTTGTTTTAGCGTAATTTAGTAGTTTAGTGCCCAAAATGCTGTCTAATAGCCCCATATCAATTAGCTGGTAGAAAGTATGCTATATAAAGTTGGTAGATCTAGTTAGAGAAACCATGCCTGAATTGACAGGAGGTGCCAGCGCAGGAGAGCCGCGCCAAGGGTAAGGGGGGTTCTACATGGCTTGTTCAGGTACTTACCTGGATGGTGTACAGATCTCATGGGCCTTAAATGGCACTGGGTGAATGATCAGGCTAGGCGTAGGGTGACCGAACCTAGTTTTATCCCATACATCAATGTGCATATTAGATTAATGTGGTAAAAGGATAGCTCCTCAGCCTAAGCCAAGAGCTCATAATTGCCAGTGTAAAATTCAGTCACAGGCAAAAAGAAGACTGACTGGAGCAAATTTTGCCTTTGCTAGAAAAACAAGAAAAGTGAAGGTCTAACTTCACCCTTGGCCTCTGTACAGCATTATCCTAAGCATGATGGGTACATAATGATTTCAACCAATGTGCCATTGTTCCAGGAGATTTGTGAAATGCCACTTGACTTTGACTCAGAAAGGCTGGATGAAGGCAGTGGCATAAAGGCAACACTGCGACAAAACATGGCAAAATACCACAAGAGCTGTAGGGTCATGTTTAATTAGGAAAACTTGATCGTGCAAGAAAAAGATCTACAGTTGAAGGTAGTGAGTCACAGGAAAAGCGTGCTAAACAGCATCAAATGAGTCATGACAATGAAGCATGCATTGCATTTTTTGTGAAATGTGGCAACTGTCTCAAATCTTCGACAAGTAATGACCATGAATATCAACAGGAGACTACAGAAGTGCACTCACAAGAGCTGAAGTACCATCTTGTATGTCTCACTGGCCTTTACAATAGTGGGAGGTCCCATCTTAGAAATCTTGAGAAAGAACAATGTCACAGTCACCAGACGCATATCCACTGCTTCTATCAGAGCAGGCTAATTATATTGTTGAAACCAGCTTTAGTCCAGATGGTCCTGCCATATTTCCTTCTGCAGGCATATCCCAATTATACCAGCAGCACCTGGAACAATTGCGCATTGCCTCACTGTAAATTCAACAAGATTAAAGGATAAATTGTTAGCAAAAATCCCTGAATTAGAAACACACAAGAAAGGGAGAAGTGTGCTACTTGCCATGTACAAAGATGTAGCTTTAGCCCTATCTCAGGCATCTGACTACTCAGATACACTTGAGATTGCTAAAGCAGCTAAGATATCAAGGAAGCATATAACGAGATCATCAGTCTAGGTTTGATGGCACCTTTGGCAAAGAGTTATGAACAGCCTACAAAATGTGGCTGCAAATCTGGTTGCCATGGCAGGTGCAAATGTTATAGGCTTGAGCTTATTTACACAGCTTTGTGTAGCTGCAAATGTGAGGTGTAACCATAAGGTTAGGTGTAACTATAATGTTGCAAATGATGCTTCAAACATCTGAATGAAATTTCCTGTCACACTAAAAGGTGACACCAAACATCTTTAAAATCTTGCGTTAATTTCAGGCTTAAAAGAAGACACTGAGACAGTGCTCGAATATAAATTTTTATAGTGGACAAACAAACATTCACTTTTATACAGACATATATATTTATTATGTAAATACATATATGATTATCAGCATGAATAAGCTCTGCCAGAATTGTAAATTGAAAGGAAAAGAGACGAGCTAAATGATTCAGGAAACATCAGAGAAGATTGAAAATTTCTTAGTTTAAAACTGAATGATGGGGGATCAAACTACCTTATCAGAGCTCACACATTCCAAATCCCAACACGTTACTCGTGGAACTGTGAAACCTGATGTGTACAATGAGGATGCCACAGCAAGGCCCCAATGAATATTTGAAATTTCTGTAAGAGGCGGCAACCGTAGAATCGAGTTGAAGTAAATTTAATTTGAGAGGGAGAATCTGCCCGGCCTCTTAAAACGACAGTCTGATGCTTCTTTGTCAAGAGGATTAGTCCATGAATGACCTCTTCATTTATGGGAATAACCTTGTAACTTAGTTGTCATTAAATTCTAGATTATTTAAGTTTTTAGATTTTTAATGTTAAGTATTGAAGTGATGTATTCTTTCTTTATTAGCTTTTTGTCTCCTCACCGGTGGTTATCTTGGTGTTTGTTATTGGCTAACGACTGTTTTATATTTTCAAGTTTTGTTGGTTACTTGGCTGCGTTCCTTCGTTATCCGAGGGATGGAGGTTTACTCTTGGAGGAGTTTGCCTCAGTGTGTTTCTGAGCCTCCAACCTTGAAGGGCACGACTATTGCTGTTGAAACTATATTGATTCCTCGCTCTATTGCAGAGCTACGTCTTGAAGCTGTATAGCATATTGGATATCCTTTCTCTGAAGCAAGGATATTTTATTCTTCAATTTGTGCACTGCCCTTGGTACAGTAAAAGCCAAGGGGACCTCTGTCCCAAGGTAATAAGAGTTATACCGGTATTTATTTAGATCACGGCTTTGATCCTCTGCTGACGTCATTATTGGAGATTGTGAAAGCCTATTCCAACACCATAGTTTGGGATCAATTTTCCCTACCACCCAGATTAAACCTCCAGACGTGGAGTGTGTTATTGTCTTCCAAGAGGAGACCTATGAAGTTGTTAGGGATATTAGTTTGTATTTGTTAGGGTATTCTTACTTTTCGCTTGCCTCCTCCTTTCTGGACCCTCTCCCCTTTTAGTATGTATGTGTTGATGACCTGTCTTTAATCGTGTAATTGTTTTCTTTTGCAGGAAGTTTAAGAGTGAGTGTTTCTCATTAATTACTGTATTGTTGAGGTTCAGGTGTTATTTCTGTCTGAAACTTGCGTATTAAAATTAAGTATTTTTTTGTGGTATTTTCTTTGTCCCCTTGAATTGACTTTGAACTCTTATTGAAGTTGGATACTATTCCACCTTTTGTGGACTTAGTATGGTATTTTGGTGAATACTATTTGATAAAAGTTTAGTGTTTTGTGTGGTGGTCAAACCAGCCATCACATACTCTATACACAAATGGATAAGAGCTACTACAATCTGAAGCCGCTCAGGAAAGAAGTATACGCTGCACGTTAAGAACATACTTATCTCCTTTTAAATAGATGTAGCTAGGCCATAGTACGGAAAATATTTGACTGCTGTGTAAAAAAAAATACCGACTGATTTTGGGGGGTTTGACTTCTCAGTCCTTCAACATTATTGTGCCAGTATTCAGAGTTAGCTTATAAATAGGTAGAGACAAAACGCAACATGACCGGATAGCAAAAAAAATGTCCAGATATAGACATTTTGTATCAAATTGGTCGACTGCTTGGCAACAGTTGGATTTGACTGGACTTCGCAGGAAAAAGGTCTGACCATGGGCACGAGGGCGGAGCTGATCCTACGTCACGCCTAGGTAGTGTGGAGAAAAAGTTAAGTATATCTTAGTTTAACCAGACCACTGAGCTGATTAACAGCTCTCCTAGGGCTGGCCCGAAGGATTAGATATTTTTACGTGGCTAGGAACCAATTGGTCACCTAGCAACGGGACCTACAGCTTATTGTTGGATCCGAACCACACTATATTGAGAAATGAATTTCTATCACCAGAAATAAATGCCTCTGATTCTGCGTTGGCCGAGCCGGGATTCGAACTTTGGACCACCGGATTGGCAGCCGAGCGCGAAAACCACTCGTCCAGCGAGGAACTAGAGTATTGTGGAGAGTAGTGTGGAGAAAAAGGAGACTGGACCTTTAGCTTCACTGTCCAAAGATTTTGATATACATATACCTTGAGTTGAGCTGAATATAGAATTTAGGCCAAAAGCCAAGCACTGGGACCTATGAGGTCATTCAGCGCTGAAATGGAAATTGACAGTAAAAGGTTTGAAAGGTGTAACCGGAGGAAAACCTCAAAGCAGTTGCACTATGAATTAAGTGTTAGGAGAAGGTGGAAAATAAGATGAAGAGAATATAAAAGGAGGTACAGTAAAAGGAACGAAAGTGGTTGCAGCTAGGGGTCGAAGGCACGCTGCAGAGAACATTGAGTAATGCCTACAGTGCACTGCATAAGGTCCACGGACGTCACTACTCCCCTACGGTGACCTAGAGTAGTGCAGAGAAAAAGGAGATTGGACCTAAATCTCAATTGTCCAAAGGGTATGATATATACCTTGAGATATTCTCATTTTAATGTTGGACTCCACCTCTGGACATTATTTACAGATATGACAATATTTAATTTGATGAGAAAATATTACAGAAACAAAGCAAAGTTTAAACTATAAATCTAATACATTTCTCATGTGTACATCACATAGATTAAAGAGCCAAAACCGATGTATATCAATCAATAAATATTGAACTACTTCATTATACCAGGGACATATACAAAGGGTATAGACTAGGAAGAACAATATTGATAAAACATTACCATTACAGAACCAAGTTAAAGGAATGAAAAGTTAACTGTAATTGGATACAGAAATTCCTCTAATACAACGTGACAAGTTCATTTTAGCCGTTCGCCCAATTTCCGTTTTTCACTTCGTGTTTTGATTTAGAATGCTGATCCTGAAGAAAGTACGACATCGCACAAAGAATTTTATTACTTCTAGTGGAAGGGATACAAATTTAGTCATTTCACTAGCTAATGTCTTCTTAAGGTGCGTCCACACGGTCGAACAATGTCCGACGGACAAACATTGTTACCAATTAACAATTGTCTGCCGGTCTTTGCCTTGTGAGCAGCGTAAAAACAATGGTATACAACCTCATCTGGTATCACTGTTTGTTGCCAGATCTACTTCCATCGTTTCAACGCTTATGACATCATCCTGCTTCGCCTATGATATGGTAACAATGTTTGTCCGTCGGACAATGTTCGACCGTGTGGACGCACCTTCAGAATTTCTACCCGCCTTCAGGGCTTTCTCTCCAGAATAAGTTTGGAAAAGCTTCTCCTTAATTTTCAATTTTTCACAAAACAACTACCTGGCTTCATCAGCCTTCCTTTTTCTCCGGATATACTTTTAATCCAGGTATAGTCCTCAGCCTCTTCATTGGTACCTAAAAATTGGTGTTGAGGAAATTTATGCGCAACTACCATTAATTCTTTAAAACTGAATTAATCAAAGGTTTCAATATCATCAACAACACTAGATTCAGGAGTATCTTGTTCGTTTATCAAATCCTGATCATTTGATATAGAAAAAAGCATCGCAGACAAGCATTGTTCTTGATCAAATGTTTCCTCCTCCTCATTACAGATTTCAGAGCATTTGATAAACGAACCTTCCGACAGATTTGTATCACAATTTTCTTTTTAGGGAATTATATTTGTTGCCTTCTAAAGCGACGTTTTCTCCTAAAAATAAAAACCCTTATTCTAATTTTTACTTGAATTGCGGATGGATGTTCGTAACATCCCCTAATTTGTCTTGAACAAGCAAAGAAATGTTTTAACTAACCCTGATTCATCCTGCAAGTTATTATGTATGATGTGCCACATTTTTATTCTATATGAAATGGCAATACAAAACTATGTTCAGATTCCACAAACAACACATATATTACTAAGAATTATATAAAAATGAGTGACCAGCTCGTTACGTTAAGTTAATTAAACTTTCATCGACTCGTCAGTATTAATCATTTCCTTCAAAACATTATTTTGCTCTATCAGCTGCAAACCGTAAGCAGTCCGTGACTGCTTTTTATCGCGAGCTGCTCCAGAATTAAACAGATCAAACCAAGAATCAAACAGTGTAATCCTTGAAGGATCTGCATTGATTCTATTCTGCCTCTTACAAAGATTAATCCTTTTTTTTCATAATTCTTCATCTTTAGGAAACGTATAGAAAACAAGATCGCCATTTCGATATGAATTGGAATTACATCCAAAAAGCGCACATATATTCGGCATCATTTAGTGCCGACGAAGTTAAAGTTAAATGTCAGTCCAAAAAATAAAATCAGAATCATATGAACACCTCTTTCCTCCGCTATACTCCTTTACCCGAATGAGAGGACACACCACACACACACACACATTTATATATAATATAAAATTATATATATATATATATATATATATATATATATAAATATATATATATATATTTTTTTTTTATTTAATGTGTCATTGTATTAACATTAATGTATAAATCTGATGTAACAAAATGTATATTTTTGTATTATTTTATGTTTAAAAGTGTATATCAGTATTAGTAAAAATAGCAAACATATAATTGAAAAATAACTTTTACTCTTCAATAAACTAAAAATCATCAAAGTAACAAAATGAAATAAGAATAACACAAATAAGACACGTGCAAACAACTATGTACACACAAACATGCATTGCACATACTCCACGACGGCCTCCACCACCAAGGTTCTGTGTCTCTTTGTATTGTATGTATGGTGTTTCTACGTTGCATGGAACCAGTGGTTATTCAGCAACGGGACCAACGGCTTTACGTGACTTCTTGTTGGTGTTATAACGGCAAGGATGTCGTCAATGTTCTCCATGTTGATTTAGCAGCAGGGGAATACTTCTTGCTGCAGGTAGGCGGTGAACGGGACTGCAATCACACGTGTGCAGCACGGCTCTTCTGTACCTCTCGTATACCCGACGAGGACGTTGTGTGAGGAGGTTACACATACGTTATACGTACGTGGGTGTTTCGTGCTCGGCCACGCACTACTTGTGGGGGTGTAGCCTATTGTCGTGGCAATTAACGAGCGCGTCCCGTCGATCTTGCGCAGTGCGTAGGCTTATGACGCATTACTTCGTACTTACGGTATGGCGTCGTTATGTTGACTTACGGCCATCGGCCTGTGACACGTAACCACTTGACGCGCCGACAAACCACCCATTTAGCCACGTTTCACATTCCTGAACATGCGTGGGCTTGATACGTGAATGTATGAACGGGGCTTTTGAGATCGGTAGCCAAGCACGTTACAGAAACGTCCAAAGAGGAACTACAAAGGAAGAAGACAATCGGGATGCTGGATATTCGGAAGGAGTACGAAAAAAAAAAGATTTTTTACTTTACACAATTAGTTTAAGCCTAATTTTTTTTTAAAGGAAACAAAAAAAAACAGTCATTCAACACTCGCCTTTTCTGAAATTCGAGTGGGCGATCCAAACCCCGCTTGATAGTTAAACAATATAACTTATTCTTCGACGCTGATATATTCATGAGATCGAAGTTAATTCCAGAAAAGTTATGAATCTCAAATGTTCATTAATGGCGAACATAAATGGAAGAACGAAGTACATCATTCTAAGTAAAAGTGTTATCGAATTCTTCAATACATCACTGGATACTTGGGCAAGGAGGAGAAGAGAGAAGAGAAGAGAGAGAGAGAGAGAGAGAGAGAGAGAGAGAGAGAGAAATTTTCCCTTCATTTTCTGAGAAGTAAATAACTAAAGAACTCTTGACAAATTACTGGAACGATGTTTCCAGCATATTGGGATGAAATAATAGAAGACTGTTTCTTCTTTAATCACTTAAGACTTACCTCAGCGTTGCATGTCATATGATACTAAGTGGATCTTAAGAAAAGAGGAGAAAGTTGAACACAAGAATGAAATAAAACACACACACACACAAGGTCATGGGAACGACATGACAAGTGAACTAAATAAAAACATACCCATTACGAAAACGTTAATAAGTCATGAACAGAAATTCAATATTTTTTTTATTATTTTGCTTTTAAATCGTGAAATAGAAATAAAAATAGGGAGTGAAAAAAAATGCTGGCTATTCAGGAACAAACAAAATAAGCATTCTGAGAGAGAGAGAAACAGCAATATGATTAAAAAGTGCAATAAAGAAATCAGAGAAAACTACAAAAACCTCGTGGAAATTAGAATTAGAAAACTGTATGAAATGATTTAAGAAATCTAGATAAATGGGATTTTACCCCAACAACGACAAGGAATAAAAAAAGATAAAACCAAAGTGAAAGATTGAAAATAAACGAAAAAAATACGAAAGGAAGAGTCGCAGACGTCAGGGAAGAATAATTCAGAAAAGTAGGAAAGGAACACAAAACAGTATGCATATAATGGAATATGTGACAACAAAAATAATCAAATAGAAGAAAAGGGGATAAACTCTTCATAAACTCTTCAACAAGAGATGACAGAATATATCGGAGTTAAATAAATAGAGAGAAGAAAAAATCCCTCTTAATTAAACCTGGAATCAGAGGTGCAACAATAGCATGAAAACAAATCAAGAGCTAATGGAAACAGCAATAAAAGAGGCAAGAAGGAAAGGCATTTATAGACATACTGATTGAGAAGGGTACGTAAGAGGACGACCTAGTAAGACACCACCAGAGATTAGAAAAGAGACAGAGAACACTATCAATCAAAATACAAGATAATAGTCACATAAAAGACTTGTGACCAACTCATCAACAGAAGTACTACAACTAAGAACTAGGGGTTTGGTGGCAGGTTATGACAACGACAATAAAGAGAGTGGTCACACAGGATAGCTGCAATTAGTACATCAAGGAGATGAAAGATAGCAGTTTGGTTAGAAGGCTTATGACAGTGATAATTATAACAATAATACAAAATATTAGTCGCATAGAAGACACGATTATTGTATCAATAGATCTGGACTGAACTCTTAAGAATTTGAGTAGCAGGTTGTGGCAGGTTTAAAACAACAACAAAACAAAATAGCAATGATATAAAAAACATTGTCACTAGGTCATTAACAGAATTAGAGCTGAAAAAGTTGAAAACAAGATGTTTGGCTATCAGGTATAAGAAGATTAAAAAAAATAATAGTCATATAAGGAACATAATTAGCACCTGAACAAAAATGAAGCTGAAAGCTAAGTATTTTGACTAAAGGGTTTTTAACAATCAAAATACGAATTAGTAACATGTAAGATTTGCAATTAGTCTATCAGCAGAATAGCAGCTGAAAGCGAGGAGCCTGGCCAGCAGGTTTATGACAATACAAAATAGTATCTATTACATAAGAGATTTATATTCAGGCTACCAACAGAACTGCTTTTGAAAGCTGGGAGTTTGTCTAGAAGGACTGGCAGGCTTAAGACAAAAAAAAGATTTAAAAAAAAAAGTATACCAAGAAACCCTGAGAAAATCAAGCCTTTAATGGCAAATAAGTCTTATTTCTGGTAAAATCAATACCAGTGGCCAGCAGGTAGTCTGTTATTCCCAGCATTGGAGAGAATAGGCAGAGAGTACGGTTTCAGGTGCTTTAGGAATTGCAGAAATATGATCATCAGTTCTCCTATCTTCTGGCAATTCTCAGGTCATCAGAGCTGTTTGAAAGAAGCTATTTGATCATTTTAATGCCGCTTTCGTTCCAGGCGTATAATCAAGAGAGCTTCCTTTGGAGAAACGAATCCGCAGTTATGTACGGGTAACAATATATTAGAAATATATATACATATATATATATATATATATATATATATAAATATATATTTATATATATATATATATATTATAGTATTATATATATATATATATATTTTATATATATATATATAAAGAGAGAAGAGAGAGAGAGAGAGAGAGAGAACTTTCGGGAATCTATTCCATTTTTCAATCTGGCAAGGCGATGTAAAAGTACCAGCAAAGTAAAGATACAAAGAACATAATCTGATGGCACATTTGTTCAGAGAACTGTCACATCCAGACTAATCGTTTTACCCTGAATATCTCCCACTATCTTATATAATTTCTTATGCGTGTCGTACTGAGGGGGACGCAGAATGGGTCTAATATTCTGTGTATGTGGAATGATCAAAGAAAACGAGAACCTCTCGGGGTTTCAAAACAGTGATGGTATCTTTTGCTTCCTTTGGCATTAAATAAGACTAGGCTACATAAAAGATGCCGACCCATCGTCTCTACATAAGAATGAGTTAATAAAGATTTGTTTCAGTTAATTTTCTGCGAGAAAAGTCTATCGTTCTAAAAATCAGGGTTTTTTTTTTATGGTGTTTTTACGTTGCATGGAACCAGTGGTTATTCAGCAACGGGACCAACGGCTTTACGTGACTTCCGAACCACGTCGAGAGTGAACTTCTATCACCAGAAATACACATCTCTCACTCCTCCAAGGAATGGCCGAGAATCGAACCAGCGACCACCGAGGTGGGACGCAAACACCATACCAACCACGCCACCGAGGCGCTAAAATCAGAGTTTGTCTTTCATTTGGGAACAAATCGGTATCCAATCATCGTCTGACGACAATGAAATAAGAACATTAATTCATCACTTCACCACTCGGGTATAAAACCTGTCAGTTCTCTATAGTTTATTATTATTATTATTATTATTATTATTATTATTATTATTATTATTATTATTATTATTATTATTATTTATGCTAGTAAGGATCCTTGCCTCAGGACGGCCTGTAAATATGGTAGGATGTCAAACGATAGAGACCTGGTGTGGACCCCTAGACCCTACCGAAAGAAAAAGATACAAACTCTTCTGTCTTATATATCAGCAGAGTTAAGAATGAGAGATTATGTGAAAAGCAGGAATATCTCTATACGAACGGGTAGATTATGATTGTGCCCCAAGTATTTTATAAAATGATGTGCAGAAAAGTATAGGGGAGAGAAGACAATCGCACATAAAGATCTCGTTAGTTCTGTTTACGAAAACAGAATTCGCTGAAAAAATATTTACATTCTGTAAGTAAACCACGGAAGCTGGAATCTAAAACTATGTGACCTTGGAGATGTGGTGTAAAAGCACATCAAAGTCGCGCGAGAGGGTGACAAAAGAGTATAGCAAGTCGACTATGAGCCGTTCCAAAGGTACATCCTTACTGTTGCTTACTTTTCCTACTACATTTTCTTGTCAAGTCAGCTCTGTTGATCAAAGTAGGAAGTTAGATTTTAAGTCTGAAAGAAGGTGAGCTCTGAGAAGGGTTCCGATAATAGCTGCCATAATAATGTCCAAGTACCGAATATTTTAGCTTTCGATTGAAATAGTAGGCTGATTCTGAGGAAGAAAAAAGCCCGTCAAATACTTTAAGAGTATTGTTTGAAATATGTTCGTAATGTCTCTCGAACCTTCCTACGATATAACTTGAGCAAAAAAGCCGGTTATCCAAATAAGAGTTTTTGAGATATTGCAAAAGAATTCTACAACTGAAGGTGGTCAGTGGAATGCAGGAGAATTCGAAAGGAATGCAAATAAATAAATAAACAAACAAATAAATAAATAAATAAATAAATAAATAAAAAAAAAAACATCACTTTCTTTAAACAGTCCATTTAAGCTCAATTTTCGGTCAACGAAACATAAAAAACAAATTGCAAATGTAATTTCCCATCACTCTCCTTCTCTGAAATTCGAGCGAGCGGGCCAGACCCCGCTTGATAGTAGACAAATAAAACTCTTGAACTTTGTCCCATTCGATCCCAAGTCTCCGACGCTGATATATTCATGAGATCGAAGGTTATTCCAGAAAAGTTATGAATCTCAATTGTTCATTCATGGCCATCCAAAATGAGGGACGAAATCCACAACTCCAGAAAAAAGTGCCACCAATTCTTCAATACATTCCTGGTTACTTGCGCAACAGAGAGAGAGAGAGAGAGAGAGAGAGAGAGAGAGAGAGAGAGAGGCCGGTTTCGTGTTCGAATCTCCCAAGATTCTGGGAAAACTTTCGTCATTTTTTGAAAAGTAAAAGTGCAAAAGTGAGTGAGTGTGTGTGTGTGTGTGTGTGTGTGTGAGAGAGAGAGAGAGAGCAGAGAGAGAGAGTGTGGTGTGTGAGTGAGGAGTGTGTGTGAGTGTGTGTGTGTGTGTGAGTAATCGATGTTAAAAAATATAAGAAAAAAAATATGAACTCTTGGCAAAATCCTCGAGTGATGCTTCAGGCGTAATACGATAAAGTATACGAGATCGTTTCTTCATTTATCTCTAAAGACTCTTTAAGACCTCAGTGTTGAAGCATGACGTAAGATACGAAGTGGATCTTCAGAAAGGGGGGTGGGGTGATACTGAACAGGGTAATGAAATGAGAAAACAGAAGTTAAAGGAACGAAATGGCACATGAACTAAACAATACACCCATTAAGAAAAAAACAGAATAAAACATAAAAAGAAATTCGAGAACATATTTTTTTTAATCTTGAGTCAAGAGGGTAGTTGATACGATCTGCCGATGGAAGAAATGAACTAAAGTAGGAAAAAACTATCCAGAGTGAAGCAAACGCAATATCATTCACAAGTGAGTGAGAAAAAAAAATATTAAACAAAACTAACAAACTTGGGTAGAAATCAAAATATATGCATATAAGAAAACTGACTTAAAAGATTCATGAAAGGTTCATAAAAGGGAATATAACCCAACAGTATCAAGGAAAAGGGAAAAAAGGTAAAACGAAAGAATATGAAAACAAAAACAACGTACGATAAGAAAAGGGTCGTAGACGTCAGGGGAGAATTATTCAGAAGGGCCGGAAGAAGGGAACATAAAGCAATATGAATAATGGAATACGTGACAATAGAAGCAATCAAGCACAAGGCGGGCAAAACATTTCAAAGAGAGATGGCAAAATATATCATTACAAAAAAAAAAAAAAAAAAAAAGAAGTGAGATGCTGCAAGTAAAAAATAAAAAAAAATAAAAAACCATAGCATGAAAGTGAATCAGGTGCAAATGGAAACATCACTAAAGACGCAAGGAGAGAAAGTAATTCATTTGGGAAGATTACAAAAAGAGTCAGTGGGTAAGTGAAGAAATCTGTAATTCAACTTGTCTTCAGAGCAAATACAGAACTGAAAAGCTCAAAATGTAAGTTTGGCTACCGTGTCGTATATGACAACCACAATATGTCACCCAATCAGGAAATCAACAGAACTTGAGCTGATAGACGGTAGTTTGGATAGCATGTATACGAAACAGACAATACAGATATTCATATATATATATATGTGTGTGTGTAATATGTGTTACGAGATTTTACGAAATCCTTAGGGAATTTGTGAAATAATAATAATAATGATAATAATAATATTCTTTATTTCAGCTCAGGGCCATATACATGGAATATACAAAATACAGACAGTAACATATACAATCTAGGTACATGACACATTATAAAAAAAAAAAGAAAATGAATAATCGGCACTTATCCACAAAATAGCTGAGGTAGCATGAAAGCTAGTAATCATAATACTGGTAACAACAGTAATGATATTGGTGACAAAAAAAATATGCATTGAGAGTATTATATACTTAAATTTCAACTAGAGACCTTAGGTGGTTTCAGTAGTCAGGTCCAGACGGCTAAATACTAAAATTGAATGTAAAAATAACTTTAACTTGATAGTAATCACAGTAATAATGAAAAATTAAAATATCAGCAATAAATGTAATAATGTCAAAATCTGCAATGACATCTTGCTTATACAGAGATTAATTCCTGTAGGGAACAAACACCTCATTTTTTCATCTTTCCCACAATTTAGATCATCATCTTGCTTCACTCCTTAGGATAATTTGTATGAGCGAGTTGCTGCTGTTTCTCACTCGGGTTACCAGACTGGACACTGTTCGCCTAACAATGATTTTTAAATTGTCCAGGTGGTTTTCTATGAACATCTGTGTGGCGAAGTGGTAGCGGGGAGTGTTTGTGAGGCGTCTCAGAATGTCATTGTGCACAACAGTGATGCGTCTCATGGTCTCTCGGGTATAGTTCGTCCAGAGGGAACACCCATAGATACTGTAGCAGTACGACCGGAAGAGCAGCAGTTTCACGTCTCGGTGACAGAAGGCAAACCTCCTTGCAATCTTGTTGCAAGTTGCACATAGTTTACGACGCCTCTGTTCAATGTCTGCCGTATCTTTTAGGTCGCCGGTGATAATGTGACCCAAATACGGAAATTCGTGCACAAATTCCAGCCGATGGTTTCCGAGGAAAATTTGAGGTTCTGCAATATGCTTAAGCGATCTCGGGAGCAGCGACATGCACTGGGTCTTGGTTTCGTTGTAGATTATATCAAATTCCTCTGCATATTGGCGGAAAGTGTCGATGAGTGGTTGAAGACCACTCGCTTTGGAACATTAGATCCCCAAGGGCTACTACTCATGAGACAGGGCGAAACAGTAATTCTACACTGTTTTGCCGTTCTTAGTACTAGCCCCTTGGAGGTCAAATGTATTTCGCTGTGTTTAGTACTAGCCCCTGAGGGTCAAATGTCCCTTCCTAAGTGCATTTGATCCCCAAGGGACTAGTACTAAACATGAACGGCCCCCCCCAAACCCCCACAAGGGGATAGTACTAAACACGGCGAAACTAGATGAATCACTGTTTCGCCCTGTTTAGTAGTAGACCTTGTGGATCAAATGTTCCTAAGCAAATTGGTAATTTCAGTGAACCTCTTTACCCAAAAGGCTATCACGATAGCCTTGTGGGTAAAGAGCTTCACGGTACGTCCTGAATTCTTGGTTCCTTGGTTCGAGGCCATGAGCCGACGAATTTCTTATCAACTAAAAAAAATCCCCCTTCCGTTAACATATATGAAAATATATCAATTCCGAGGTAGAGCTAATTACATATTAAAGGATATTTATAGCTTAATGAGTGTATATATATATATATATATATATATATATATATATATATATATATATATATATGTATATATATATATATATATATATATATATATATATATATATTCATATATATATATGTATATATATATATATATATATATATATATATATATATTCATATATATATATATATATATATATATATATATATATATATATATATATATATATGCATATATGCATTACATTAGATACATATATATTTACATACAAAAATATAATATATATGTATATATATATATATATATATATATATATATATATATATATATATATATATATATATGTACATATATATTTATATACAAAAATATAATATAATATATATTCATATATATATATATATATATATATATATATATATAGTATATATATACATACATACATATATATATATATATATATATATATATATATATATATATAATATACATACATATATACATATATATACGTATATACATATATATAAAGGCATGTAATCACCAAATCAGCAGAGCTAGAGCTGACAACAACAATTTATAAGTACTCACACAGGAGTATTGCTATCAACTTATCAACACAATAAGATCTCAAAGCTAGCAGCTTTGGCTAGTAGGTTTATGCAAATAAAACTGAAAAGAATATCCAAAAAGGGGAATTACAAACATTGCTTCAACAGAATTGGTTAACAGGTTTATACCAAAATAAAAATTCAAGAGCATTGATATGGCGGATTTGCAACCTGTGTATCCACAAAACTGGGACTAGAGACACGAAGTTCGATAAGCATGTTTATTAGAACTGCAATATGCAATACAATAGAGCAATCACTTAAAATACATATCAACAAATAAACAGAACAGTAGCTGAAAACAAGTTTAGCTAGCAGATTCAAAATACTAAAGGGTAGCAAACTAGCCGAACTGCATCAGTGCACCACCGAAACTGAGCTGGAAGCTATAGTTTTGCTAGCAGGTTTATGACAACCATAGTGCATAAACAGCAGAAATATAAAACTTGCAGTAATCAAATTAAGAGAAATGGAGATGAAAGTTAGTATCTTTCGCTTGCAATGTTATAATAACTACTGGAAAAAAACAGTAGAAACACAAGGAACTTGCTATCAGCCCATCTATAGGACTGCAGCTAAAACCTAGAAGTTTGGCTGTTATGTTTGTGGCAACCACAATCAACACAACAGCACAATTGGAGCTGAAAGTCAGGAATTTGGCTAACAGGATTCTAGCAACTGCTGTATATATAAATTACCTAAGAGGTTTGTCATTAGTAGACTACATCAACAGAAGTCAAGCCGGAATCTAGTAGATTGGGCAGCAGGTTCATGAAAAAAAAACCCACATTATAAAAGAGCAGTCACATAGTAGACTTGTCATCACAACATAACTGGAGCTGAAATCTAAGAGCATAACTAGAATGCTTATGACTTATCATGAAAAACTAATTCCAAACGTTGGACAATACTGGGAGCTTTCAAGAGATGTTGAGAAACTAAAGGCTTTTAATGACTAAGCATGAGATGACAACGTCCCTGTATCTCGTATCGAATTAATATCAGTGGTCATGACCAAATGGAAGTTGAGTACATGCAATGAGAAATGACGGGGAAAGACCCATCCGTTATCATTCATTAACACCTCAAACTTTTACTTTTATTATTAAAATAAAGTTAGAAACCGATCAGTGTGGGATTTAGATAAAGTTGCCTGCCGTAACCTTCATAGGCCAGGCTTTTTTGGTTTACTGGCAAAAAACCCATGGACTTGCTGCAGCCAAACGCAAATCTTTTCTCTCCTTGTAGTTGATATATTCATGAGGTCCGAGATCACTCTAGAAAAGTCAGGGTTTTCAAATGTTCATTAACGGCCGACTTAAAAGGAACGACGCAAGCTTTCACATAAAGGAAAGTGAAAGTAAAACTGGAAAATTTACGGCTTTCTCCGTCGATTAAGCAGAGGTAAAATTTTAGGAAAAAAGCAAAAGCCGGCGAAGGCGCCCGTAATTCAGTTTACTTTCAATTTTAGTTCTTTATTCAGAAAAAATGCGCAACAGGAAAAATGCCAGATCGAGGCTTCAAGTCTTGACTTATTCAGTAAGAGAATCTGTATAATATGATCTCATGATCATATTATATATTGTATATCAAATTGCTTCTTTGTGTGTGTGGTGTTTTTACGTTGCATGGAACCAGTGGTTATTCAAGGACGGGACCAACAGCTTCACGTGACTTCCCAACCACGTCGAGAGTGAAATTCTGAACTTCAATCACCAGAAATACA
The DNA here is from genome assembly GCF_015104395.2 of Macrobrachium nipponense. Lineage (NCBI taxonomy): Eukaryota > Metazoa > Arthropoda > Malacostraca > Decapoda > Palaemonidae > Macrobrachium > Macrobrachium nipponense. The sequence goes on along the minus strand of NC_087219.1, from coordinate 57,021,095 downwards.
CATCTCCGACTCAGTCCTCAGTGGAATGCCCGATCATGCCACTGAGGCGCTTTGTATATCAAATAAACATTCTGAAGAGAGAATTCTGGTTAAGGAATCGTCTATCTGTATAAAAGGCAATTTTTGTCTGTTCGTTCGTTATGCAAGCCCAGACCATGAAAGGTAAGGCTACCAAATGTTTACCATAGACCCCTCCCCCCAAAACTGAAGTCAAAATCCGAAATTCAAGGGCCGTTTCTAGGGGGGTCATAACCCCTCTTTTTCATACCCCTTCATTCTTTACAATTTGTGGAGTTGACAGCTTGGGCTACCAAAGTTTTACTGTGGATTTCCCTCCCCTTAGGAAGGGTTTAGTTAAAATCCGAAATTCGAGAGCCGTTTCTATTGAGGTTATAACCCCTCTTTTACAAACCTCCTCATTTTTTAACAGCTTCCGGAGTTGACAGCTAGGGCTACCAAATTTTACCATAGACTCCCTTCCCGTCCCCCCCACCGGAAGGTTTACGTCAAAGTCCAAAATTCGAGGGTCGTTTCTAAGGTCATAACCCCTCTTTTTTATACCCCTCATTTTTTACAACTTTTGGAGAAGACATCTATGTAGAAGTGTTTCTATATAGGTACAAACAGGCTCCCCACAATATGGGGTACAACACAAGCCACCGTCAGTATAAGTGGGGCCAACCCTTCTCTGGGAAAGGGGGTCGAGGGTTCCCACAATAATAGGAAGCAGGAGGCTTACACCCTTTCAACTTACCGACCAGGGGTCAAAGGGGTCGTAGCCTACCTACCCCGACCTTGACAGGAAGAGGGCACAGCCCCCTTTGGGAATTAGGGCCCAGAGGGTCAAAGATAGTCCTACAGCATTATAATAATAATAATAATAATAATAATATCCTTTATTTCATTTCAAGACCATATACAATGAACATACAAAATACGCAGTAACATACACAATCTAGATATATGAGTCAACATGATAGGAAAAATTAGTAATCGGCACTTATCCACAAAATAGCTGAGGTAGCATAAAAGATAATAATCATAATACTGGTAATAGTAATAATGTTGGTGAGAAAAAAAAATGCATTGAGAGTTATAACAGTTAGTGCACAAATTATATAGCTTAAATTTCACTAGAGACCTTAGGTGGTTACAGTAGTCTGGTCCAGAGGGCTAAATACATAAATTGAATGTGTATATATATATACATACATACACACACACACACACACACACACACACATATATATATATATATATATATATATATATATATATATATATATATATATATATAAAGAAACTTTAACTTGATAGTAATCACAGAAATAATGAAAAATAAAATATACAGCAATAAATATAAATAATGACAAAATCTGCAGATGACATCTTGCTAATACAGAGATTAAGTTCTTTAGGGGACAAAGGCCTCATTTTTCCATCTTTCCCACAATTTAGATCTTCTTCTTGCTTCACTCCTTAGGATGCTTTGTATGAGCGAGTTGCCGCTGTTTCTCACTCGGGTTACCAGACTGGACATTGTTCGCCTTACAATGATTTTTAAATTGTCCAGGTGGTTTTCTAAGAACATCTGTGTGGCGGAGTGGTAGCGTGGAGTGTTTGTGAGGCGTCTCAGAATGTCATTGTGCACAACAGTGATACGTCTCATGGTCTCTCGGGTATAGTTCGTCCAGAGGGAACACCCATAGATACTGTAACAGTACGACCGGAAGAGCAGCAGTTTCATGTCTCGGTGACAGAAGGCAAACCTCCTTGCAATCATGTTGCCAGTTGCACATAGTTTACGACGCCTCTGTTCAATGTCTGCCGTATCTTTTAGGTCGTCGGTAATAATGTGACCCAAATACGGAAATTCGCGCACAAATTCCAGCCGATGGTTTCCGAGGAAAATTTGTGGTTCTGCAATATGCTTAAGCGATCTCGGGAGCAGCGACATGCACTGGGTCTTGGTTTCGTTGTAGATTATATCAAATTCCTCTGCATATTGGCGGCAGTGTCGATGAGTCGTTTGGAGGCCATGCACTGATGGGGAAATCAGAACCATATCGTCGGCATAACAGAGGTTGTTTATAGTTGTTTCATTGACAGTGCATCCGATTGGGAGTGAGTTCAGTTTGACATTCAAGGCATCTGTGTACGTATTAAACAGGTATGGAGAGAGAATGCCCCCTTGCCGAAGCCCGTTTAGGGAGCTGAAGGTGTACGATAATACATTGCCCCATTTGACACAGAATTGCTGTGTGGAGAACCAGCAATGTAAAATGCCAATTAGATATAGGGGTGTCCCCTTTTTATGCAGCTTCAGGAATAGCTTCAGGTAGTTTACTCTGTCAAATGCTTTTCTCACATCTACGAAACACAGGAAAACCGGAGATGCTGATGATAGGTAGTAGTTCAGCAATTCTTTCAGTATGTAGATGCAGGTGTCGGTTGAGTGGTTTGCTTTAAACCCGAACTGGTTGTCAGTGGTGTGTAGAAAGGGGAGAAGTCTCACAAGAAGAACCTACTCGAGTATCTTCGATGCGATCGTTGTGATTGCAATTGGCCGGTAGTTGCCAGGGTCAGCTGCATCCTTTAGCTTGTTTTTGATTAATGGTATCAAGTGAACTAAGAGTAGGGAGTCTGGAAGAAACTGGTGAATTATGCACGCATTGAATAAGGCAGCTAGCAAAATGTAAATATCGGATGGCAGAATTTGAAAGCCTCTGCGGGAAGACCATCACAGCCGGGCCGGGCGATTTATTATTAGGTATGCTGTTTATGGCATCGCTGATGTTACCTGGCGTAATACGGTCTGCAAAATGAAATTGAATGTTGTCATTAAGGAGGTTATCTACCTCGCTTCGGGAATCCTGATCATTTATGCAATTCAGGATATTGTTGAAGTGATCACCCCACATCCTTGCGATAGCCTATTCTCCGACTGCTTCCCCTACTCTCTGTGATAGCTTTTTAGTTTTGGGATTTAAGGACTGGATATCTTTCCAAAGACGAGGGTAATCACCAGATTCTACGTTTCTAGACATTGCATCGGCTCTTAGTTGTTTTTCATTTAACCTGCAGTGCTTAAGAGCAAGTTTGAATTGCGCTCTCGCCTGCCTCATTAGTAATGCAGTGTGTCCTTCCCTTGGGCTGCCATTTTGCCTCCACAGTAAAAACATTTCTCGTGAGTATGTATACAGATCCTTAACCAAGTCATTCCAACCAGGTATATTACGAGAATTACCTTGACGAAATCTAAAGGCAGTCCTGCCCGAAGATTATGTTCGAATAGAATTAATTCAGATCCCTCTTGTGGTGGTCATTTCTACATTTTGTGTTGGTGCACAGTAAGGCGTCAGCCGGTTGAATTATTGACCGCAACCTGGTTTCCGTAGTCGCCCTAAAGTATCTGGTTTTCTGTTGGTTTTTAAACTCCCAGTTAACCGCTGGTGGGCGGTCAGTTAGTGGGTTCACGGTAGGGAGGGATGGGGTACTGAATGACACCTGTAATGGGATGTGATCGTAGCCCGTTGCAAGATCGTAGCGAATATTGCAGGTCATAATAGAATCATGAAGTTGTGGAGATGTGATGCAGTGGTCCAGCCAGGAGGTTGTAATTGCGTCCGCTCTATTATGTACATATGAGTATGAGGAGGGAGGGAGGAGCATTACATCGCTAATTTGGAGAGCATGATTTTGACAGAAGCGAGTAAGTTCATTATAAAATTGTTTTGTGGGGTGAGAATTAAGGTCCCCTATTATACAAATATGATCAGCAGGAGAATCTTGAATAATACTGTGTAACTCCCCTAGGATCATGCAGTAATGATAAAAATTATTGTTATTTTCCCATGGCATATAAACATTAATTATTAGGATTTTAGAGTTCCCTACTGTCACTTGAAGCCCAAGCAATCTGTCACTCCTGTAGGTCATCACCTTTATCATATTGTCTAACGATTTGTGCCACAGGAAAGAAAGTCCCCCTTTCGGACGACCGGCTATGATTTGATCTGTAACTTGCATCGATGAAGTCGAGAAGGTTCTGAAGTCTTCATGAATTGAATCGCAGATGACAAGGTCATGTGGCCAGAGGAGCGTTTCTTGCAATGTAATGATGCCGTTGAAATTTTTTAGGAGAGGAATGTTCCGCTTGAGGCCAAAAATATTCCAAGAGATTATGTTTAATGTATCCATGGCTACTCACGAAGATGGGAGATGAATGCGCTGATCATTTGGGTGGATGGGGGGTTATCCAGGGGGAGTGGGCAGTCACTTGCCGTGGGCGGTTGGCTGGCACTTGCGGTGGAAATGACCCTGGTTGGAGTGACAGTAAGTTCCCCTGGGGGTGGTTGGTCCCGGATTAGGTTATATCTTGAAACTAATATATTAGGACCGAAATTCTCGCCTTTAAGAACGTCGAGGTGTTGAAATAGGCAGGTAATCCTGTAAGCCACTTTATGTTTATTTCTACATGGGAGTTCGTGAGAGAGTGGGCCAGAGCCAGTGAGAAACTTGACTCTCTCCACTATGGCGTCTAGCGTCACCGATGAGCGCAGATTGTGAAT
>NC_087219.1:57009024-57011524 GCF_015104395.2 Macrobrachium nipponense | reverse complement strand
AACATTAAACCTATAAATGGTAGGTGAACACTTCACTGATATAATCTCCAGTACAAATCATCAAGGATTACCTACATAAATCAACAACTAAATCAGGCTCCACATCCATCAAATTAGCCACACTTGCAAAGTTCAACCTACTAAATCTTGTACGGCAACCGCCAGATAAGGGACAAGAAATAAGTACATGACTTTCTGATTGTACACTACTATTATCACAGTGGCAAGTTCTTGCATAGGTCGGGATTCTGCTCCATCTACCTGTCTCCACCTTCAGATTATGAGACATCAGACGCAAGCGTGTGAATGACACTCGGCAGAAATCTGGGACATACTGGGTGGTAGAATAAACCATATGTACACTCAGGGAAGGTTTAACTCAGACACATATGTATTGAATTTCGTGGCATTTTCAGCTCTCTCGCGTACTTCCTGTGCAAACATTTCCAACGAATTTTGCTCCTCATTTTGTTCTAACATGTTTGCTAAAAAACTATAACCCGGAGTTCCGTTGTCTCTGCACAAATCAAAGACGTAATTGAATGGCAATTCTTCATCTATATTTTCTCTCTTGGACACCAAAAGGATTTCTGTTTTCTTCTTATGATATCCTTTACGGGCAGAATGCCTCCCTCCATCATACATAATTTAATACTCGTGTTCTTTCGAACACCAAGCAAAACTTTGACTAACTTATTATACTGTTTTTCTATCCCTTTAATATTATTAGTTGTCCAGGATTCACAGCTATATAACAGTGTTGACATTACCGCTGCATCGAAAACTCGTTTTTTATATACATATGGCATTTGGCTGTTAGCCACAACAAAAAAATTGTAAACTTATTTACTACTGCCTCGCTACGGCTCTCGTGCAGACTAATGACATCACCCAACTTGCCACTATCCACGAACCACGCTACCAAGGTAAAGCTATTATCCTTGAGTGGTATCTTCACAATAAAATACCTTCAACATGTAAGTCTGTTTTTGATCATCATCATCATTATTTATCACAAAAAATTTGTTTTAGTTTTTGACTCATTAATAACCATTCCATATTCAGCACAAAATTTACATAATACTTTTAACTTTTTCTTGCACATTTCTCTACTTGTAGCTAAGATAACCGCGTCATCCATTAGTAGTAGAACATTTAGTGCTCCTAAAAATCCATCGGAAGCAACGGCTTCCTGCAACATACGCACCAGCCTGTCAATGTATACAATAAATAATATACAACTTGTTGGAGCACCTTGTCGAACACCAATGGTGGCATTAATTACTGCTGACTTCAAAATGTGTTTTGTACATGAATACATTGCCTTAATTGCCAATAACATTCTCTTACCACATCCGTTTTCTTTTAAAACATCTATCATTTTGTTCCTAGGTACTCTATCGTACGCTTTAGAAAAATCACAAATAAGACGTACAATTTTAATTTCTTAAAACTTGCAAAATCACACAACAAGCGTAATGCTAATATTTGTTCAATACAACTCCTCTTTTTTTGAGCACCTGCTTGACACTTATGTATATTACACCACAAACGTAAACGATTAAGAATTAAAATATCATAAATTTTCGCTAATGAATCCATTATTGATATACCTCTGTAATTTCCACACATCATTTTATTCCCTGTCTTGAATATTAAAACTAATTTGCTAATACACCATGAAACTGGGTAACTAATACATACAAACATCATATTAAACAAGATTAGTATAGAACACAGCCAGTTCACAGGCAAGCAATTCAATATTCCGGGACAAATACCAATATAACTTTTATTTTTGTTTACTCCATTCAAGGCTTCTTTCAGCTCTCTCATGGAGAAGGGATCATCGAGAACTGGAATATAAGGTATATTCTCATCATGTTCTATATTAGAATAATCCGTACTATCTACGATTTCCGGATTCAGTAAATCTTCAAAATAGTTTTTAAACGTCGTATCGTTAGGCTGGTTACCCTCATCAGAATCAACATCCCCTTTCCAATTGATAGACTTCCATATAAGTTTATTATCATTTGATTGAAGAATCCTAGCCCACCTCGGTTGATTTCTATCCCATTCATGTCCTGATGATACGTGTTCCTTCTTACACCTCGCAGCAGTCTCGGCAATACAATCAAAACTCGAAGTCAAGGCCATCTCCAAGTCGTTGCTATCTTCTACAGCTGGTGGGGAAATATCTTGTAAAGTTCTTGCAAACAACTCCACATCGATTTCTTTATAATTTAAAGACTTCCTTGCATAATTTTCCGCTGGCAATTTTTGTGCATAAGTAGATTGGTTAAGGGCAACTGATCGACTTACAAGGTCTTTAATAGCTAATGTGTTACTGCTTTTTAGCAATAAAGTAACCGATATCGGTGCATGATCTGACCCTTTAACATCCTGGTGAACATGAAGTTCCTTTATCAGACTTAGGCAAGTTTCTTGTAAAATGTTTGTTCAGATTCCATAAAAAGCCCTAAATAACACTAAATAA
>NC_087219.1:56996524-57004024 GCF_015104395.2 Macrobrachium nipponense | reverse complement strand
ATATATATATATATATATATATATTTTTACCCCGAGGCTCGTATTGCATCTTCAGACGTTCCCGAGGGAAGACATTCAAACTGAAGGAAATGTAACAGCGAGAGGATTTCTTATCTGCGTCCCACTCAGAGGGATTCCTTAATTGCCTCAGTCTGTGAAAGTAGAATGACCAAAGAAAACGAGAACTTCTCGAGTGAAAGTGGAAGAATAACTTTGTAAACAAAGTAAGAAGAGTCAAATTTTCATAAGTCCGAATCACTGTCACAAATAAGCTCATTTACTTCCACTGAAATTAAGGAAGAAGATAAGTTGCCGAGATGTTTAAGGCTCTAATGTTAACACGTATCTGTTGCTTCCTTTTGCGAGTCGAATAAGATTAAGCTACTTAAGAGATGACGTCCCAATGTCTCTACATAAGAAAGAATGCAATTTAAGTAAGCTCATTTACTTTTCATCGGTGGAGAAGCTCGTCGCTCAACAAATCAGGGGTTGTCTTTTTATTTGGGGTGGGGGGTGGGGGGGAATTAGTAAAAATTATATACCTATCTAAGAGAAGATAATGAAAATTTTGATGCACCACTTCAAAACTGGGCTATAATACTGGATTTATGCTAATACGGATCCTTGTCTTAAGACGGCCTATGAATGTGGTAGGGTGTCAAACAATAGAAGAGTCCTGGTGTGGACCTCTGGACTAGAATGATCAACTGGGACGAATAGGATACGAACTCCTCTGACTTATATATAAGCCATTCAGATCTCCAGATCTCTAAAATCGAAAGGAATGGAATGGAAATGGAATGGAATGGAATATAAAATCTATGCCAATACCAAGCACTAGGACCTAAGAGGTCATTCGGCTCTGAGGGGAAAATTGATAGTAAAAAGGTTTTACAGAAGGTGAAACAGGAAGAAAACCTGGCAGTTGCACAATGAATTGATGTTAGGAGAGGGTGGAAAGTTAAGTACATCATAGTTTTACCAGACCACTGGGCTGATTAACAGCTCTGGCCAAAAGGATTAGAAATTTTTACGTGGCTAGGAACCAGTTGGTCACCTAGCAACGGGACCTACAGCTTATTGTGGGATCCGAACCACATTATATCCAGAAATGAATTTCTATCACCAGAAATAAGTTCCTCTGAATCCGCGCTGGACGAGCCGAGAATCGAACTTCGGACCACCGGATTGGTAGCCGAGAGCGAAAACCACTCGTCCAACGAGGAACTAGGAGAGTGGAAAGGAAGACGAAAGAAAGAGAATACGAACGGAGATACAGTAAAAGAAACGAAAGGGGTTGCGGCCAGGGGTCGAAGGGACTCTGCAAAGAACCTTCAGGAATGCCTACGCCACTCTCTGACAGCACTTAGCCCCACCCCTACAGGATAAAAACCGAGAGGTCAAGAGAACAGGACCGAATGCTTGGTAATGTTCCCCTTCGAAATCAATGACCATCACACTGAGGCATGTATGTGTGCCTCAGGAAGTAATGAATGCAGATCTGCATCCAAAAATCTGTACGGATGTCGTAATGGCACACTGTCCAGCACTTGAAATTGTTCCTATCTTTTACTCTTACTTCAGTTCAATTGTTATTCTCTGATTTCATATCTATGGCCAACCCAATCTATGGAAGGATGCTTTACAAGGAAATGGCTTGTTCCAGTAAACGTTTACCCAGTTAGATAATATTTCCCGTAATGTTGAAAATTTCTGTCAATGACAGTCTGTTGATGAAGAACATCAATATACTCGTCAAGGTGATTTCATTTATATTATTATTTGCTCGACAATAAGCAAATATTTTGGAAAACCTTTTAAATGCAATCCATGTTGCATATTTAGAACCGCCTACATAATGAAAAAACAAAAAACTAAGAACCTAAACTAAAATCAAAAACAACCCGAGTGTGTCACGATAGAAGTAAAACACAAGAGCAACTTCCGTACTGGACAGCAGACATCGTGACTTCCCGAGAGATTTCCGGTGTAAGTGTTCTGCTAAGTTGCGCGTCTCTTTCCTGAAGGCACATCCACGCTGTGTCCACAAAGCTTCCTCCAGCAGCAACCTGGTAGGTCTCGCCTGTGAGTTCGAGGCCATGGATTACTTCCTGTGCCTCTCCCCTGAGGCAGCCAGGCAGCTAAGTTCATTTTAAAACATCAGGAGAGTTGGTTCAGTTGTTGCTCGTCGCTATGACCATCGACTAAAACGAGGTCCTTCCCTCGGTGTCCCCAGTAAGAAGGTGGCACAACTACTCTGGACATCTTCTAAAGGCATAACTACTTTGGATATTCCCCCCTTCCCCCTGGGTGGGGGTGGCACAAGCTTGTTGGCCACGGGTGGTAGACCTGTGACTTTTGCTGGTCCAGTAGGAGGCTGTCTCCTAACAGACATGTCCCTTTAAAACGCTTAACATATGCAAATTCTTGCTCGTTAAAAGTGGTCTTGTGTTTCTTGGCGAGTTGGTTCCAGGGCCTCCTTTTCTAGGGTGTCCTGTAAGTGCCGAACAGTCGCTTTTGGTCAAGATAGCATTCTCCATGATTCTGATATAGCGCTCAATTAATTCCTGAAGCAACGATTTGTTGTAAATAAGGCTTAAATCGCGAAGAACTCTGTCAAATTACAAATGCTCAGAAGTTTAAAAGGTCAGCCCTCATCGCATAACTAATAACGTCCATAACGGAAAACATTGAAGGACGCGATTCTTATTGCATTAATGGTAAAAGCATTTACGGCTGAATATTGTGCAATTGCTTTTCAGTGACAAATAATTCATATTTCTAATTACAAGTAATGAAAATTTAAACATTTCAACAAAACGGATTCTCTGGCCTGGTGCAGAGAGAGAGAGAGAGAGAGAGAGAGAGAGAGGAGAGAGAGAGAGAGGGGGGGGGGGGTTTGATAGTTTAATGTTTACTACGACGAAAGTCAGATAGAAGGTAAAGTTTGTAAAAGGTTGACGACTAGCGATATTGATCAAGGGCCAAATGAGAATATCATATTACCTTTACTATGAAATATTTCCAATCCATCACGTTGTTTTAGGCGTTTCCTCCCACATTGCCAAATCTACTGGGCCGGAAATGACAGTGTTTATTCCTTTTCAATTAATCCAGGGGTTCCCAAACCAGGGGCCGGGACACATATTCCGAAGTGTGCTCAATGTTCGGCCAGACTCCGCCCCTATGGCCACTGTGGGCGGAGATATTTCACTCCTAGCAGACAACGCATTTCGCTCCGCCGTACTGCCCTCTCCATTCTTCACCCAGTCATTAGCTTATTTTGTTATGTTTTTATTATTTTTAAGTTATGTAAACATGAAATTGTGATATATATCCATATTTTACGATAGCAATATGCATATTTTATGTAAATCGATCTATTCATAAATTTATTGTAATATGATGCTAGCCACAGTTTGTTTAGCGAAAGTGAAAGTTTGTTTACATTAGGATGTGAACGGTTGCCATGACAATTACTCAAAGCTATCGCATTTCATCGTAAATGAAGCTAAAAATGTGGCAGTTGATGGTTTTCCAGATATTATTATATATATAATATAAATAATAGTCAAATGACTTGCACATTCAAGAGACAAGGAGCTTCGTTTCCTAAACCCGAAGTTTTGTTTACATTCGTCAGCTGACGAGAATTTGTAAATAAACTTTAGTTTTTCAATAGAGTAAACATCACATTTAGTAATAAACCACAATATTTAATTTACTATTGTCATAAATACTTTATGTTGTCTTGTTTTCATCAGTCAGCTGACTGCCCTTTTAATTTTCCTCTTTACTCTGGGTGTAGCCTACCCTTAGAATTATTTTTTTCTTTTCTTTTGTGAGACATATAAATTGAAAATTCAGTAAAAAAAAGGAAATAGGAATTGACCAGCCCTGTGTTCATGTAGAATATAGTATGCATATGCGGGTAAGGGGCATGGGAGTTGAAAGTTTCATCAACTTTGCTCAACAAATCCTTACAAAAGAAAGAGCAAAAGATGGTACCAATCCATTTGACACATAATAGTTAATGCTGCATTTGCAGACTGAAAATCCCACTTATCCACTAATATGCTGGATCGCAAAATATCATGGAAAAATGATTGACGCTGGGTTAGGCTATAAAGGGAGCAAAACTCAATGTAGGTTAACTGAAAGGCATTTGCAGCAGCACAGTATGTTGACAAAAGTCACAAGCCCCAATTTATTGTATGCTCTTTCTTGCCAAAGAATTGCTTAAAGAAAGATAATGGTGAATGTAAGAGAAAGCAATCCTATTTTTGTTATTAATGTTTTGAAAAGCCACCTCTTTGTATGGCTGGAGAAATCATACTATCAAGTGCACTGAAGAGGGCAGGCGGTGCCAATGTGGAAAATAAATGTGTGAGGCATTGATGAATTGGGTAAAGGAATGTTGGTGAAATTATTAAAGTCATATATGAAAAGGAATTTTTTTATTTTTCTCAATTTTTACCCTTGCATACACTTCTGTAGTATTATTCTAGTTGCACAAGTCAAAAATGTACAGGCTCAACCTTCTTTTTTAGATAGTACGCTTCAGAAAAATAATTTTCACTTCATGATACAATAGCCTTAAGTTCAATACTTAGTTTGTGTTCCTTCATTTTTTCTTTCAGATATATTCACTTCCAAAGGGTGGCAACCTTGCATAACTTGGAGTTCTTCCTTGTTGTCAGTCTGTTATAACTTTCTAGTCCATACATGCTTTACCTGTTGTTACAACCTGCTCATCACTTTCTGTCATCTACACTGCAGTACAATGTTGCATAAATGAACGAACTTTTTATGTACATCAAACATGGACATGATGGAATTTAAAAAAATAAATATGTATACTGTGAAAATATCTTACATCAGCCTCTATTGCTAAATAATACTAATGATAATATTAAGCTGCGAGATCAATTGTTTTACTTGCTGCAGACTTATAGTAAAAGGACAAGTGGGAGGGCTCTTAAGTGCCAGAATACATACATACTAGACAAAAAAATATAATGTAAGAAAAATAAACCCATTTTCAACATTACAATAAATGTCTGTAGATAATTACATATGCCGCTACGCACATGGATGCTAGTAGGCGACACATACACGAGTCATAGTAAATAGAAAATATACTGAAGATCACAGAAATGATAAGTGAGAAGTGCAACGAAGTTCTAGCAAATATAAAGGTACTTTTCACAGTGGATGAAGAAATGGTGAAAGGAATGATACTATCTTTCAGAAGACCAACTCTGGAGTAGGCAGCAGTGGTATGGAGATCTCATTCAAAAAGAAGCATAAATATAGAACTAAAGAAAGTACAAAGAGCAGTTACAAGATGGGTACCACAGCTCAGAAATTTGAACTGTGAAGATACACTAGCAAAGATAGGGCACAAGGCTTAACACTTCACTAATGTTGATGGCTTTTGGCATTTTGCTGGTTCAGCACAACATTGGAGTACCAAGTTTCTCTTACGTTTAGCTGCTTTTACGAGCAAATCAGACTTTCCTTTTCTGCCCTTTCCAATTGAGGCAACTCCTCTTGGCATACCAACTGGGCGTCTAGCAACTGATGTTGGTTGACAAGGTATTTTACCCCTGCCAGCTCCAGACAATTTAAATGACACTGCATAAGAATGTAAGGAGCTATTTAGATTGTTGGTCGACTTTAATACCTTTCATTTCTTCATGAAAAAGCTTACATTATTGCAAGAAGTTTTGCCTCCCAGTAGCTCCTCGTTGGACTTGCGGTTTTCGCGTTCGGCTACCAATCCGGTGGTCCGAAGTTCGATTCTCGGCAATTGGGAATCAGAGGAATTTATTTCTGGTGATAGAAATCCATTTCTTGATATAATGTGGTTCGGATCCCACAATAAACTGTAGGTCCCGTTGCTAGGTGACCAATTGGTTCCTAGCCACGTAAAAATATCTAATCCTTCGGGCCAGCCCTGGGAGAGCTGTTATTCAGCTCGGTGGTCTGGTAAAATTAAGATATACTTAACTTTTTTATCTCCCAGTGTATGCAGTGTGTCAAAAAAAACTTCTGCTGCTGCTGCTGCAAAATGGTCATTAGGCGGTGGTTCATTTTTAACCGAGCTGTCAAGTGGATCAATAGCCTCACTGGCCACCTCATTTTCTAGAGGTATTGACACAGCTTCCACCTTTATGAAAGTTGAAGCGCAAATATGCTACTAGAATCATCATGCACGTCATGGAATATTATAATTTAATCTGAAATAAATTCTACTGGTAGCAATTTTTCTGTTCCCTTCTTAGCCACTCCTGCTAACCAGTGCCGAATTTTTTATGTATTATCCAGCACCTGAGGTAGATTCATAGCAGCAGTCTCACCACAAGCCAGTATTGCCAATCATACAATCACACATGCCAATGGCGAGATCTACAATATATATCCTTTTCAGTGTCACTCACTACAATAAATCGAAATTCATCAATTCTGGTAACATGTTCTGGGGGATGGCGACCTTTTTTTTTTTTTCTTCGGCATAAGGCCACATCAAAATTATGCACACTTCATCTCATGTTCAGTAGTATTTTTTATCTGATTTTCCAGTATTTCCCATACATATTCAGTGTAGACATTACTCAAAAGCTAAATATTTGTGAGAAAAAAAAAAGGTATAAATGCGTAGTACCCAGTAAAAGTTTTTTCACTCCCTTGTGTTGCTTGCCTGCATGTATGCACTGCAGTCTCTTATGGTAAAGGAATCTCTTTGGTGCGTATTTACTCTTATAGACGAAGCTCACGTAATTTCTCTTAAAACAAGTGTCCTTCAATTTCATCGCCTCCTCTTCGGTTTTAGTATTTGTTCTTATTGCCAGCGTGTCTGTCGTGTCTTCCAGGATAATGTTATCGAATCCTTCATCCACAAAATCGAGGATCTCATTGTTGCCATGCTACTTGGAACCAGAACCAACACAGTCACCACGTGCAAGATCTATCTTTGTGGTAGGGTTGAAAGAAACTTGAAAATTGGAATTCCCTCCCAATCTCTGCTTTTATTTTGACTTGATGATGATGTTAGTAGGACTCGGAGGAGTGTGCCTTTGCATCGCCACCTCCTTTCTGATTATTTTAGACAATTTTAGATAATTTCCACAGAAAAATTATAAATAAGCAATAAAAGTTATATAAATACAAATATTATTCGTATATGAAACAACACACCACATTATTATGATCAATTCGTGTAACTGTCATGAGCATGACAACCATTCAGGTTCTAATGTAAAAACATGTATTTTCTCTAAACGAACTTTGGCTAGCATGATATTACGATGAATCTGTGAATAATATTGATTTATATAGCAACATATGTATACTGCTATCGTAAATATGGATATACATCAAATTTCATGTTGACATAACATAAAAATAAAGTTAACAAAATTAGCGAACATCTGGCAGAAGAATGAACGGCATAGCGAGTGAGCAGTACGTAAAAACGGCAACAGATGGCAACATGTA
>NC_087219.1:56993150-56996024 GCF_015104395.2 Macrobrachium nipponense | reverse complement strand
GTGTTCGTATGTAACTATGTCATCTGATTGTATGTTCATATGTTCGAGCTACTATCTGCTTCCTTCATAACTTGTAACAGGGATGGTAGAGAGGCAGAACAGAGTTAGCTCTCGTCATTAGAAGACCTGTATCTCTTTACCTAAGCTTTATCATGTAGAGAGAATAGAATTAGCCATCATCATTGGCAGAAGCGATCAAGCTAATCGTTTATTAGAGACTTGTACAATCATACCTGATCTTCACCATGTAAACTAAGAAGATATATATATATACTTCGTGTTTTCTACAAGAACCTCCTCACCGAATCATCATGAGTTTAACACATCGTCGTCATAAACAAGAAGATAATCCCGACTTCGTAAGTGATCTACAAACCCCAAGACACTCCATTGAAGATGGAAGTGCAATACCAACCGACTTAGCGTAAGATTATCGCAAGTCTAACATTACCTCATAGGGCGCCTTATTATACAAGGCAACAGCCCTAAAATAAGCATGGTCCTTATTAAGAAAGTAAAATGTTCGCTTTGGTCCTTATTTATAAAGTAAAATGTTCGCTTTGGAAATATATGTTTTATGGTCCGTAACAACAAGTGACCTTCACTTGTCAGCTTTCACTCTTTTGATGTCCTTGTCATCACATATTTCTGTTAAAGCTTTTAGAGCTTCCTCTTTGATTAACAAAGCTTAAGAGATAATGAAAGAAATGCTTGTAGGAGTTCTAAATGAGTAAAATGAAAGGTACAGAAAAAGTGAGGAGTAAAAAAACAATCCATCTGCTCTCATTTATGAGCACTTTAAGCCTTATTTTTCTTAAAATAAAACTTTAAAGTATTCAGAGTAATTTAGATACCACTGACCTCTCTTCATCTTTATGATTCAAGCTTTGGTTTTGTTAGAGGTACCGTGGTAACCTCTTGTGTGGCTTGGTTGGCAGCGGTCCTGTCTTTCAACTGAAAGACTTGGGTTCGATCCTGATTAGTCAGAAATCTTTACTATATATTTATATACATAAATATATATAAATACTGTATATGTATATACATATGCATATAATTTCTTATGCGTGTCGTACTGAGAGTGACGCATAATGGGTCTAATATTCTGTGTATGAGGAATGATCAAAGAAAACGAGAACCTCTCGGGGTTTCAAAACAGTGATGGTATCTTCTGCTTCCTTTTGGGAATTAAATAAGACTAGGCTACATAAAAGATGCCGTCCCATCGTCTCTATTTGTTACTTTTATGCGAGAAAAGTCTATCGTTCTAAAAATCAGGTTTTTTTTAATGGTGTTTTTACGTTGCATGGAACCAGTGGTTATTCAGCAACGGGACCAAAGGCTTTACGTGACTTCCGAGCCACGTCGAGAGTGAACTTCTATCACCAGAAATACACATCTCTCACTCCTCCAAGGAATGGCCGAGAATCGAACCCGCGACCACCGAGGTGGGACGCAAACACCATAACAACCACGCCACAGAGGCGCTAAAATCAGTTTGTCTTTCTTTGGGAACAAATCAGTATCCAATCATCGTCTGACGACAATGAAATAAGAACATTAATTCATCACTTCACCACTCGGGTATAAAACCTGTCAGTTCTCTATAGTTTATATTATTATTATTATTATTATTATTATTATTATTATTATTATTATTATTAAATTGGCTTTATGCTGTACGAGTCCTTGCCTCAGGACGGCCTGTAAATACGGTAGGGTGTTAAAAGATGGAGACCTGGTGTAGGACCCCTAGACCCTACCGAAAAAAGATACAAACTCTTCTGTCTTATATATCAGCAGAGTTAAGAATGAGAGATTATGTGAAAAGCAGGAATATCTCTATACGAACGGGTCGATTATGATTGTTCCCCAAGTATTTTATAAAATGATGTGCAGAAAATTTAGGGGAGAGAAGACAATCGCACATAAAGATCTCGTTAGTTATGTTTACGAAAACAGAATTGGCTGAAAAAATATTTACATTCTGTATGTAAACCACGGAAGCTGGAATCTAAAACTATGTGACCTTGGAGATGTGGTGTAAAAGCACATCAAAGTCGCGCGAGAGGATGACAAAAGAGTATAGCAAGTCGACCATGAGCCGTTCCAAAGGTTCATCCTTACTGTTGCTTACTTTTACTACTACATTGTCTTGTCAAGTCAGCACTATTGATCAAAGTAGGAAGTTAGATTTTAGGTCTGAAATAAAGTGAGCTCTGAGAAGGGTTCCGATAATAGCTGTCATAACAATGTCCAAGTACCGAATATTTTAGCTTTTGATTGTAATATTAGACTGATTTTGAGAAAAAAAAAACCGTCAAATACTTTAAGAGTATTGTTTAAAAAATGTTCGTAATGTCTCTCGAACCTTCCTACGATATAACTTGAGCAAAAAAGCCGGTTATCCAAATAAGAGTTTTTGAGATATTGCAAAAGAAATTCTACATCTGAAGATGGTCAGTGGAATGCAAGAGAATTCGAAAGAAATGCAAAAAATAAATAAATAAAATAAATAAATAAATATAAAATAAAAAAAACCATCACTTCCTTTAAACAGTTCATTTAAACTCAATTTTCGGTCAAGGAAACATACAACAAATTGCAAGAGTAATTTCCCATCACTCTCCTCCTCTGAAATTCGAGCGAGGGGGCCAGATCCCGCTTGATAGTAGACAAATAAAACTCTTGAACTTTGTCCCATTCGATCCCAAGTCTCCGACGCTGAAATATTCATGAGATCGAAGGTTATTCCAGAAAAGTTATGCATCTCAATTGTTCATTCATGGCCATCCAAAATGAGGGACGAAATCCACAACTCCAGAAAAAAGTGCCACAATTCTATACATTCCTGGTTACTTGCGCAACAGAGAG
>NC_087219.1:56980650-56988150 GCF_015104395.2 Macrobrachium nipponense | reverse complement strand
ATAACCCCTCTTTTTCATACCCCTCATTTTTTACAACTTTTGGAGAAGACATCTATGTAGAAGTGTTTCTATATAGGTTCAAACAGGCTCCCCACAATATGGGGGACACAAGGCACCGTCAGTATAAGTGGGGGCAACCCTTCTCTGGGAAAGGCGGCCGAGGGTTCCCACAATATTAGGAAACAGGAGGCTTACACCCTTTCAACTTACCGACCAGGGGTCAAAGGGATCGTAGCCAACCTACCTCGACCTTGATAGCAAGGGGCACAACCCCCCTTTGGGAATTAGGGCCCAGAAGGGTCAAAGATGGTCCTACAGCATTCAAATTTGGTACCATGAGTTAACATATATGACTACAAATGCATTCAACATCAATATCAGAGTTTAACGATAGGCTGAGTTTCATCAAGGGCCGTTTAAAGGGGGCATCGCAATGAAAATCTTTCCCGAGTAACCTGTCGCAACATGTATGCGCCTACCGTTGGCCGGTGGTGCCCGACTGTGCCAGTCAGTGATGCAGTAACATTGACTGGAAAAATATACGTCCAAGTCATTCTGAGGTGAATGTTTGTTCGATAACACGTCTAAAGGACGGGTACAGCTGCTAGTTTGAAATAAAAATAAGAACTGTGGCAAGTGAAAGAACCAAAATGATCCTGATTTGGATATGAAATTAACTCCAAATGAAACAGGTAATTTTTTCCAGATTTTTTTTTTTTTACTCTACCGGTAAGAAAAACGAAAAAAACTTGTCAATTTGTCTGTCATATGACAACATTGAAAACTAATATCGAGACTTAATGGTATATGTTTACGAAAACATAAATGCATACATACATTATATATACATACATACATACATACAATACATACATATATATATATATATATATATATATATATATATATATATATATATATATACATATATATATTATATATATATATATATATATATATATATATATATATATATATATATACATACAATATATATATATATAATATATATATATATATATATATATATATATATATATATATATATATATATATATATATATATATATATATATATATATATATATATTATAATATAATAATGAATGGTATTGTCGCCTCTAGAAAGTCGGATCTTTTAATATTAACAGTATGGCCAGCAAAAACTTTAGCATTTTCAGTTACACCTTTATTTATATCCATCACCTACGTTTCGGGATACAAATCTCATCTTCAGGGATAAAAACATATACCGAAATTTTTGCTAGTTAGGATAAATATTACATACTTTTTTTGTCTTTAATAATAATGTAATTTTCTTAGATGGATTTTGTGTTAATATTCTGTTTATTTTACTATTTTTTCTCTCTTTCCTGAAAGTGTCATTGTGCTTAGTAACTTTGCTCTTTGCTGTTAATCTCGTATTTAATTACTTTTCATTTTGGTTTCATCTAAAATTCGAAGTACACTGATGTACTGATAATTAATCTATCTGTACTGACTATTAATTTATCAATATAATTTTCTTTAAGTATAATTTACTAAGGTGTCCTATTTTAGTCTGATTCCTAATGTATAGAATTTTCACTTTTCCTTGTTTTTAGCCCTGAAGATGGAATTTGTATTCCAAAACGTAGGCAATTATTATAAACAAACTTGTAACTGAAAATGGTGAAGTTTCTTCTGGCCATACTGTTCCTATTATATATATGTATGTATGTATATATATATATATATATATATATATATATATATATATAATATATATATATATATATATATAGTATGTGCTTCAGCATTCAATTATAAAGTGTCCAGAAGGCGTCCATGATACGAGATTAAAAAGGCCAGTTTTATTGTATATGATACGTTTCGCACATACATCTGTGTGCATCATCAGTCTGTGAGTAAAATACTAAGACATATTATAAACAATCATATAAAATTAAAAAGAATTCACAATTTTAAAAAATAAAGTCTAAAAAAGATTAAATAAAAAGTGAGACTACTAAAAACACCAACCGTCCATGATCAGAGGTGAAGATGGAATGAGTTACAGTTGGCAGAGAGAAGCGACGACAACTATGCCAGGTACAAAGGTGACGAGGACAAATTACCGTTTAATGAGGGCACCAGTCTTTGAATATATAACGACTCCAGCGTTGTTAGTTGGTCAGGATGTTTAACATAATCAATTATTGTAAAATTTTCTTTTTTAATTTCTTGCATATTATAGAGTGGTTTCTGATATTGGAAAATTCTGGTTGTTTTATCCTCTGACCTGCACGGAAGCTAAAGCCTAAATGG
The DNA here is from genome assembly GCF_015104395.2 of Macrobrachium nipponense. Lineage (NCBI taxonomy): Eukaryota > Metazoa > Arthropoda > Malacostraca > Decapoda > Palaemonidae > Macrobrachium > Macrobrachium nipponense. The sequence goes on along the minus strand of NC_087219.1, from coordinate 56,985,843 downwards.
CTACAATATCTGACCGTCAGCAACCTCCAGAACAAACATTCAGAGATACAAGCAAACAATCGCAATAAAAATTGCATTCCGAGCGCTCCCCTTTGCCACTCATAACTTCAGTTTTGTTTTGTGCTGATTCTGTACATAAAGTACTATACGTACTGTGTACTATTGTTTTAGGATGAAGAAACGGACAGTACTGTATTGATTTTATAGCATACTGTACTTAAAAAGGTATTTAGAGTACTAGAGTAACCAACTTGACACATAAACAACAGCCATAAGGAATGCAACTCGTTTATAAGAAGGGTGGTGTCTGTATCCATATTAGTAGATTGTCTACCTTTTTTCATTAGTGTTTGACTTTATAATCAGAATGCTTTAACAGTACACACAGACTACTAGTTTATATTTAATTTCTACAAATACATTGTTCGTTTTAACCAATTATATTTAGTCCCTCCTTTCTGGTAGCCTTACTGCAATATTTCTTAATTATCTCTTTATGGTTTTGTTGACTATAATGTTATCCCTTTTGAGTCGAGTTTTTTCATATTTGGAGAAAACGGAAATGCTCTTAGTTACGTCAGTGCCATTAAAGTTTAAGAGATGTAAGAATAGCTAGTCTGTTGACTAAAAAGGAAGATCATCAAATGATACTAAGTAAGATTTGCCATATAAACCGATCCTTCCTTAGTTTTATGGTTTGCCGGAAATTCATAGGCATGGTTGGTCCCTGCGTCCTATAGTTGCAATTGCAATGCACCTCGATCAGTTTTGGAAAAAGTGTTTGCCGGACAACTGAGCCCTTTGTTAGGTACTTTTTCTAAAGCACATCTTCTCTCAATAGATTTCATAGAACAACTTAAGATAGTGGGAGATATTCAGGGTAAAACGATTAGTCTGGATGTGACAGTTCTTTAAACAAATGTGCCATCAGAATATGTTCTTTGTATCTTTTACTTTGCTGGAACCTACTTTTACATCGCCTTGCCAGATTGAAAAATGAAATAGATTCCTGAAAGTTCTCTCTCTCTCTCTCTCTCTCTCTCTCTCTCTCTCTCTCTCTCTCTCTCTCTCTCTCTCTCTCTCTCTCTCTATATATATATATATTATATATATATATATATATATATATATATATATATATATATATATATATTTTCCAATATATTGTTACCCGTATATAACTGAGGATTTGTTTCTCCAAAGAAAGTTCTCTTGATTTTACGCCTAGAACGAAAGCGGCATTAAAATAATCAAATAGCTTCTTTCAAACAGCTTTGCGATCGATGACCTGAGAATTGCCAGAAGATAGGAGAACTGATGATCATATTTCTGTAATTCCTAAAGCACCTGAAACCGTACTCTCTGCCCATTTTCTCCAATGCTGGGAATAACAGACTACCTGCTGGCCACTGGTATTGATTTGACTAGAAATAAGACTTAATGGTCATTAAAGGCTTGATTTTCTTAGGGTTTCTTGGTAGATCTCGCCATTGTTCGCATTCCGAATACTTTTTTTTTATCTTCTTTTTGTCTTAAGCCTTTCAAATGCAGTTCTGTTGGTAGCCTGAATATAAATATCATATGTAATGGATACTATTTTGTATCGTCATAAACCTGCTGGCCAGGCTCCTCGCTTTCAGCTCCAGTTCTGCTGATAGACTAATTGCAAATCTTACATGTTACTAATTCGTATTTTGATTGTTATAAACCCTTTAGTCAAAATACTTAGCTTTCAGCTTCATTTTTGTTCAAACCCTTTAGTCACAATACTTAGCTTTCAGCTTCATTTTTGTTCAAACCCTTTAGTCAAAATACTTAGCTTTCAGCTTCATTTTTGTTCAGGTGCTAATTATGTTCCTTATATGACACTTATTTTCTTTAATCTTCTTATACCTGAGGGCCAAACATCTTGTTTTCAACTTTTTCAGCTCTAATTCCGTTAATGACCTAGTGACAATGTTTTTATATCATTGCTATTTTGTTTTGTTGTTGTTTTAAACCTGCTACTCAAATTCTTAAGAGTTCAGTCTAGATTTGTTGATACAATAATCTTGTCTGCTATGCGACTAATATTTTGTATTGTTATAATTATCACTGTCATAAGCCTTCTAACCAAACTGCTATCTTTCAGCTCCTTGATGTACTAATTGCAGCTATCCTGTGTGACCACTCTCTTTATTGTCGTTGTAATATCCTGCCACTATACCCCTAGTTCTTAGTTGTAGTACTTCTGTTGATGAGTTGGTCACAAGTCTTTTATGTGACTAGTCTCATTGTATTTTGGTTGATAGTGTTCTCTATCTCTTTTCTAATCTCTGGTGGGGTCTTACGAGGTCGTCCTCTTCCGTACCCTTCCTCTTCCGTACCATTCCTCTTCCGTACCCTTCTCAATCAGTATGTCTATAAATGCCTTTCCTTCTTGCCCCTTTTATTGCTGTTTCCATTAGCTCTTCATTTGTTTTCATGCTATTGTTGCACGTCTGATTCCAGGTTTAATTAGGAGGGATTTTTTTCTCTTCATCAAATCAGCGTAGGCACTTTGCTTGATTTGTTTATATTTATACTGTGGACATTTAACATTCCACATGCTCTCATGTTGTAAATATTTTGAAATAAATTTTGGTGTTGTCTCTTCATTCCATCGAAGTGCCATTTCTGCGGCAACCTACAACTCATGAACTCCACTAAATTACTAAATTCAACACGTGTTCTCACTGGTTTAGTGGACGAATGACAAGTGGGCGGAGCTACTACTTGACCGTAAAAATAGAACATTTTGGATCGACTAAACACTAAATCACTAAATTGCTTACTAAACTACTAGACTAAACTGTTTGGTGTTCAAACACGTTTAGTAGCTAAATTACTCGCCACTTGACTAAATTACTGGCATAGTGTGAACCAGGCTTAAGAGCATTTCCGTGTATGGTCCGTAACAAGAAGTGACCTTCACTTGTCAGCTTTCACTCTTTTCATGTCCTTGCCATCACATATTTCTGTTAAAGCTTTCAGAGCTTCCTCTGCTTAGATTAGCAAAGCTTAAGAGATAATGAAAGAAATGCTTGTAGGAGTTCTAAACGAGTAAAATGAAGAGTACAGAAAAAGTGAGGAGTAAAAAAACAATCCATCTGCTCTCATTTATGAGCACTTTAAACCTTATTTTTCTTAAAATAAAACTTTAAAGTAATCAGAGTAATTTAGATACCACTGACCTCTCTTCGTCTTTATGATCCAAGCTTTGGTTTTGTTAGAGGTACCGTGGTAACCTCTTTTGCGGCTTGGTTGGCAGCGGTCTTACCTTTCAATTGTAAGACCTGGGTTCGATTCTGATTAGTCAGAAATCTTTACTATATATTTATATACACGAGTATATATAAATTCTGTATATGTTTATACATATGTATATCATTTCTTATGCGTGTCGTACTGAGAGGGACGCATAATGGGTCTAATATTCTGTGTATGTGGAATGATCAAAGAAAACGAGAACCTCTCGGAGGTTTCAAAACAGTGATGGTATCTTTTGCTTCCTTTGGCATTGAATAAGACTAGGCTACATTAAAGATGCCGTCCCATCGTCTCTACATAAGAATGAACACAAAAGAAATAAGTTAATAAAGATTTGTTCTAAAAATCAGGGTTTTTTTTTTTTGTATGGTGTTATTAAGTTGCATGGAACCAGTGGTTATTCAGCAACGGGACCAACGGCTTTACGTGACTTCCGAACCACCACGTCGAGAGTGAACTTCTATCACAAGAAATACACATCTCTCACTCCTCCAAGGAATGGCCGAGATTCGAACCCGCGACCACCGAGGTGGGACGCAAACACCATACCAACCACGCCACCGAGGCGCTAAAATAGAGTTTGTCTTTCTTTTGGGAACAAATCAGTATCCAATCATCGTCTGACGACAATGAAACAAGAACATTAATTCATCACTTCACCACTCGGGAATAAAACCTATCAGTTCTCTATAGTTTATTATTATTATTATTATTATTATTATTATTATTATTATTATTATTATTATTACTTATGCTAGTACGGATCCTTGCCTCAGGACGGCCTGTAAATATGGTAGGGTGTCAAACGATGGAGACCTGGTGTGGACCCCTAGACTCTACCAAAAAAGATACAAACTCTTCTGTCTTATATATCAGCAGAGTAAAGAATGAGAGATTATGTGAAAAGCAGGAATATCTCTATACGAACGGGTCGATTATGATTGTGCCCCAAGTATTTTATAAAATGATGTGCAGAAAAGTATAGGGGAGAGAAGACAATCGCACATAAAGATCTCGTTAGTTCTGTTTACGAAAACAGAATTGGCTGAAAAAATATTTACATTCTGTATGTAAACCACGGAATCTGGATTCTAAAACTATGTGACCTTGGAGATGTGGTGTAAAAGCACATCAAAGTCGTGCGAGAGGATGATAAAAGAGTATAGCAAGTCGACTATGAGCCGTTCCAAAGGTACATCCTTACTGTTGCTTACTTTTACTACTACATTTTCTTGTCGAGTCATCACTGTTGATCAAAGTAGTAAGTTAGATTTTAAGTCTGAAAGAAGGTGAGCTCTGAGAAGGGTTCCGATAATACCTGCCATAATAATGTACAAGTACAGAATATTTTAGCTTTTGATTGAAATAATAGACTGATTCTGAGGGGAAAAAAGCCCGCCAGATACTTTAAGAGTATTGTTTAAAATATGTTCGTAATGTCTCTCGAACCTTCCTACGATATAACTTGAGCAAAAAAGCCGGTTATCCAAATAAGAGTTTTTGAGATATTGCAAAATAATTCTACACTTGAAGGTGGTCAGTGAAATGCAAGAGAATTCGAAAGGAATGCAAAAACTAACTAACTAACTAACTAACTAACTAACTAACTAACTAACTAACTAACTAACTAACTAAATAAATAAATAAATAAATAAATAAATAAATAAATAAATAAATAAATAAATAAATAAATAAAAAATAAAAAACCATCACTTTCTTTAAAGTCCATTTAAGCTTAATTTTCGGTCAACGAAACATAAAAAAACAAATTGCAAGAGTAATTTCCCATCACTCTCCTCCTCTGAAATTCGAGCGAGGGGGCCAGATCCCGCTTGATAGTAGACAAATAAAACTCTTGAACTTTGTCCCATTCGATCCCAAGTCTCCGACGCTGAAATATTCATG
>NC_087219.1:56955111-56980150 GCF_015104395.2 Macrobrachium nipponense | reverse complement strand
CCTCGCTTTGGAGTGATTTGTTGTGGGGTTAGGACCCCTAGGCTTTTTGGAATGCGAGGGAGACTTCATGTCTTGCCCTAGGAGGAGATCGTAACCTCCTGGAATGTAGCTTGCAACTGCAAGGGTACAAACTTTGGAGAAACTAGGTCTGGTGACCCTCAAATTGGACGGTCGGAAGGATTAGCTTGATATGGTTGATACCTTCAATGGTTATTAAGTGACGTCTATCAATATTAGCCCCTCGGGGGATTCGATCTTCCCGTATCAGGGAGATTTGAGCGCCAGAGTCGTCGTAGGCTCTGACGTGGCTTGGCTGATAATGGTTTTGGAGGGGTGCGACGGTTATAGGGCCCTTAGCTGGGGGTCCTAGTGAGGAAGGATTAGTAACGGCCATTGCGATGGCGGGAATATTGTGATTTGCGCACCCTCCATAGTTTGCAGACATGTGACCCTTGCGGCCACAGTCTCGCAGAACTTGTTCCAGAACCTCTTCCGTGGCACTGGAACGGTAAGGCCGAGATGGACCCCACAGGTTGCGAATCTGTGGAGTCACCAAGGCTGGCAGTGTGCTCTGGCACAGGTGAAAAGTCCTCTCTGGCAGTGATTTGAGGTAGGGAGGTTAAGGAATCCTCGTTCCGTTGAATCACCCTCGGAAACAAGTCGGGGGTTAACTGGTGGGCTTACCTCTTCCAAAGTGGAGGAGGTAGGCGGTAAGATGGTAAGAGGCTGAGATGATGCGGAAGAAACTTCGGGCTCTGACACTGGGTCAGGACCAGGTTTCACAAAATAAAAGGGATGTCTGGGACATCGGAGGCACTAGCCTCTGAATCTAAAACTGATGATTGATTATGAGGCATGCTGCAGGGATCCGGTGCATCTGGTAGTGGGAGCTGCGTCCAGGGGAGATACGGCTTAAGTAAATCTCGGCCCAATATCACCTGATAAACATCATGAAATTGGTCAACTACGCCCAGGCGGCACAATGTGGTTTCCTTGGTCACCTGGTCCAGAAAGGGCATTTTTACATTCAGAAGGATCGAAGGAACAGAATAGAGGTTATCGTCAATCCATTTGAACTGAATTTCTTCGTCCATCTGGATTTTGGCACCCCTAGGCAATGCCTTTCTGGAAATAAGGGAGACCTGGGCTTCGTTGTCGGCCATGACTTGCACCCACTGATAGGCCGTAGGAGACTGTTCATCAGGCAGGGCTACATGGTAGCCTTGGAGAAGTTCACCCTGGAAGCTCTCCTCCCAAGGTAGAGACTGACTTGGGCACTGGTCGGAATCCACAGCATGCCCACGCACACAACAAGTGGTGCAGAACCTCCGCAACCACCTCTTACTGGGAGTCCAGCTCATGGTCTGGGGCTTAGAAACTAGCAGAGAGATTGTGTCATCTAGGAGAGCTAGCTCATGCTTTCTCTCTTCTTCTCTTTCCTTTCTCTCTGCTTCTCCAGCTTTCCTCTCTGCTTCTCTTTCTTTTCTCTCTGCTTCTCCGGCTTTCCTCTCTGCTTCTCTTTCTTCCTTTTCCTGCTGGCGCGCAGCAGCCTGCTGCGCCTTTATCCACTGGTCAAGTGCTGGTCCAGTGTAACCAGCCTCCTTGCCCAGAGTTATGAGGGCTCCGAGCTTCTCTAGCTCTCTGGCAAAGAAGTCGCGGGAAGCAGGGGAAGACATTTCCCTTAGGCTGCAGTAGAGGGCTCGAGGAAAATGAAAATAATGGCCAGGAAAGGGTACTGAATGGAATGGGAGTGCCTACTGTGGAAAGTAGCACTCACTTGGAAATGGGTTCTGTGATAATGGCAATGAAAAGTCTGAAAAGACTGGGTGCTCGGTGGCACTTTGTGAATGGCACCTTCTGATGAGGTGAAAAAATCTAATGAAGTGTGCGGCGTACGTCACACTTACGGGCATTCCCAACTTGGGAGACGTTGGAATGGGCTACCTGTAGGTCCAATACAGGTGCGCGGCACTTATGAGGAGGCGTTCCTTGGGCAGCACTAGTAGTGCTGGTATTGCGGCACTTTGGGGAGGCATTCCCTTGGAATGGTCCGAAAGATCACTGATCCTCGTACATGGACACACTAAAGAATAGGGCGTTCCGTAAGGACGGACACACAGGTTTACTTGGGCGTTCCGTAAGGACGGACACGCAGGTTTACTTGGGCGTTCCGTAAGGACGGACACGCAGGTTTACTTGGGCGTTCCGTAAGGACGGACACGCAGGTATAATGGCTATAATGTACAGGTGCAATGGCACTTATGGAGGCATTCCTTGGAGCACTGGTATCGTGCTGGTGTGTCCCGGACACTATATGCAGTATACTTAAATATACTGAAGTGAAATGGCACTGTTCATGGCAGAGTGTAATGGTGGAGGAGAGAAAGTAAAAGGTGGGAGTACTTCAGCAGCCAGTCGATGGACAGTGTCAAGAATTAGTGGCACTGTGAAATGGTAAGACCTGACGTGCACTGGTGGTGGCCAGTCCTAAACTGGTAACGACTTCCCTGTCTGGAAGTAATGAATTAGCGTAGCACACTGTGCGAATTGTGCTTGCGGTATACGCAAGTCTTTCGTGATAAAGAAAATGAAAAGACCACTCGGGCAACGACAGGTAATGGAAATTTTAGAAATGCTCAGTCCCTCGCTGAAGTACTCGATAAATGAAATAAATAAATGCTTGCAAACTGCAATGGACACATGCGCGTACATAGCACGCTGTGTAAATGAAAGACACAAGAGACTAAAATAATGTTAATTCTGCATGCTATAATTAATGGTAAGATGTAATACTCTTGGCTTCGTGAATAATGGGTTCTGGTTTTCTCTCTCTTTCTCTCTCTCTCTCTCTCTCTCTCGGAGAGGGTGAAAAATGATATATGAATGAACTCCCTTATATTGAATTGAACTACTAATGTTAGTTTAATATGACGCAACTTGCGTTAAATGATTTACTTACGTTAACGTGAAATGAAAGAATTGCTTTGGATAACGTTTTATGAAAATGATAACGCGCTCGCGTTGAACGATTTTTACGCTAATAGTAGCGGCTTGCGCTTATGAAATGATTTGCGTTTCGATATGAATTTTACAAAGACGCGTTTTACGTTAACAATTCTTGTGATTTACTCTACTTGAAGATTTACGTTAACTTTACGTAAGTATACTAGGTCCCTGTGAACAGTGAAATGACGGTAAGGATTTTAAAATGAAAATGTTAGCAAACAATTGTGAATGAGGTTACGTTAAGTACGAAGTGAAATGAAACTTCGCTCAGCGAGCGAGTGAGTGAGCGATGCGAGGTGAAACACGTGAGGGAGCTAGGTAGCACTACTAGCGCACAGTGTGTCGTTCAAAACAGCTGATTCTCTGTAAATGCGAAGGCAATTTACAACACCAAATTCTACTTTCTTATTCAAGGCGAATTACGTTAATTTCTCTGGCAGAACGATAGATACTAGTACCGAGATTGATATTATTTACGTTAAAACTCCGAGACTTACGTTACTTTGCTTAAATTGTTTAGATAATTCTTAAATGGGTAACAAACATGGCTGCCGCTGTGAGTGAGACGAAAGCTGGCTGGCAGGCATGAGAGCGCGTGCGCGAAGCTGAATTAAGCTGAGAAGTAAGCGGTTACCAACAATTGGAATGAAAACTAAGTTAGAATGAATTCCCCTAACTTATCACAGACAAAAGAATTGTACACTTCTTTTGCCGTAACTATTAGTAAAACACTCCTAACTAGCTAGGCTTTCCAACACAGCAATAACCCCTGGCAAAGCACTTCCTAGTTTGATCTGGTCCTTTCTGGCCTCTATCTAATACACCTGCTGTCTCGTCCTACGAGAACAATGCGATGTACAAAATAACAGAATTCGCTCGGCGCTCTGGCCGTTACAATAATAAAGATTTCTACCTACGCTCTTTTAAACACTTCATCCAGAAAATACTTAAACGTACCTTAAGCTAACATTGGTTATAGAATAATCATATTAATGAATGGAATACCTTACCGTGAGTCAGTGTGTCTTCTTTCCCTGCAAGTGTGCTTGATTTACTTTTTGTAAAACAATTTACAGTTTACCTTTTACAACGGATAACGCGATTTACAAGCTTTTTTTAAGCAAGCCCAGATTCGATGCTGGCAAGATTCGCCAATTTTACGTATTTAGCGGCCTTGAGAGAATATATATATATATATATATATATATATATATATATATATATATATATATATATATATATTCTTAAGAAATGGCTGCCGTTTTCCAAAACAATTAATTAATTGATATCTGGGTAGACGAACGATCTATAAACGTCACAATACACATGTATATATCATATATATGTATACATGTGTATATATATCAAATATATGTATATAGTATATATATATATATATGTATATATACATATGTATGTGTGTATATATATATATATATATATATAATATATATATATATATATTATATATATATATATATATATACTCTTAAGCCTCGAGTTCGAATAGACAGCGTTTGGGATCGAAAGAGCCGAAAAAGTTGAGGATCCCGATTTTAGATAATCTCCAGGAGCGAAAAAATGTGCAAAGGGCGCTTGAGAGAAGCGACAGGAGCTTAAAAATTTTTGTATGCATATTAAAAAAAAAAAAAAAAAAAAAAACTTTAAAGATCAACAACAACTCACCACCGACAGAACGCCAAGAGTACAGTCAAATTCAGATTTGCTCCCACCTCTTCTAGTCATTAGTCATTACTTTCGCTGCCTAGAGATGGCGCTGGGTTAATCTGCCTTAATGATAAAGATACGGAGATATTAATTCCCTCAAGGGACTAAAAAAAAAATTCAAGTTATAAGTGTTTACACAGGGAGTGTATTACCTTGTGGAAGCAACTCTCAGAAAAGGAATAACACTGTTGATTGAACAGTGAAATTAAGAACAACGACCGAACGACTTGACCAACAAAGAAAAAAAAAATTCAGGCGAAGTTGTTCATAAGGGCATTTTATCCAAAAGTATTTTTTGCAACAACGCAACGACAGTATACCCTTGAGACCTACAGATTCCCAATAACGCTTCTCAAGTACCGTAAATGAAACTGGAGGCCGTTCTGGTGTGAGGAAAATCAATTGCAGAAGAGAGGAGAAATGTGAAGGAGGACTTTTATGAAAGGAATAGGAGAATCCTACCCGGGCCAGGAGAGAAATATTCTGAGTGAAATCGGCGAAGGAATATTTTCAAAGGAACTTTGGAGAGGAACGAAGCGTGAATTGAAGTGTGTTGCTTTGAACCTTGGCTTAGACTATATTAGGATATTTGGTTCAGACAAACGCATCAATAACAAAACGATGCCTCACTCAAGAATAAGTAACTGAATCTCGTAGGAGCCTGTATAGAAAGGAGGTAGCCGTGTGAAAACCAAAGGGGAAAGTAGAAGGCATAGTGAAACATTTTCCTCTCAATTCCTGTTTTTATAATAAGAATTTAAAAGAAAAAAAAAGTAAAAGCAACTGACTGATACAAAGCATCAGGAAACCAACCATGGAGACAGTTCAACAACGTTATTTCAATTTTGTAAGACAAGCTTCAGTTTTTCACCACCTCCGTTGAAAGGCAGTTTTCCTCGTAAAACAGCGTAAACGACGTTCTTCGTATATGACTATGCTCTGTTTATTTTTTGTTTTTTTTTCATTTCTGTCCACCCGCCTGTGGTGGTCGCGCATGGTAACACTGCGTCCCGGGCTTTACATAGTTAAGCGATGTGTAAGTTTTAGGTAAATAAAAGAATTTCTTGTTTTATATTTGCAACTGGAAAATGTTTTAATAATTACTATATGCGAATTACACCGTTAATATTCGAAATGGGATATTATTGAAAGACCAGGACGCAGTGTTACCATGCGCAAACACCACAGGCGGATGGGCAAATGGAAAAAAAACGGAGTATAGTGATTACTACCTTATGTAGTTACTAGAATCTATATGTAACATGCAATTGTCATTGTATTACGTATTCTTACATCCCATGTGTATAACATTGTATATTGCTAAGTGGCAACTGTATTCTTGCCTCACATGTGTGTTATATTAATAAGTGGCAACCGAACACATTCAAATACAATGCCTACTAGTAAGTACGCCGCTTCCCCTCTCCTAGTTCGCTTGTTCAAACACATTGTCCTTGTTATGCTGTAACCTGACCTAACAAAGAACCTACATTTTAGACGAGCTTGTTTCAGGTCTCGTGCCGACCAACAGTTTCCTTTATAAAAGGACGACCCCAATCTGAAAGTGGAAATATAACTATACTCTGTTTTTTTTCCTTCTATCCATCCGCCTGTGGTGTTTGCGTATGGTAACACTACGTCCCGGGCTTTAGATAGTCACATTCAGCTTACATTCAACAATAATAACAATATCCTATTTCGAATATTAACAGTGTAATTCGCATACAGTAAATTATTAAAACACTTTTCAGTTGCAAATATACACCAAGATATCCTTTTATTTACCTAAAACTTACACACAGCGTAACTATCTAAAGCCCGGGATGCGTGTTACCATACCCAAACACCACTGGCGGGTGGACAGATGGAAAAAAAATAGAGTATAGTAACGATAAAAACAAGTGTCTCTCTTAATCGGGGGAATATACCAGTTATTTTATGAAATGGACAGATTGGTATCCCTCGGCATTTTCTAATTTGACTCAAGTGACTACGGCATTGACGAATGTTTAAAACCATGAGGTCACAAAAGACTGCAGATAATGATATGAAAATAGTGAACAATATTGTAACATCACATTCCAATCAATTTACAATTATAGCTCCCTGCAAGGCCTTGGGACACCTCCTCGGTAGTGAGGATCCTCGTTGGACGAGTCGGTAACATGCTCGACTACCGATCTAAGGGTACGGGTTTGATTCCCAGCACTGCCAACGCAGAACAGAGGTTTTTTTATTTCTGGCGATAGAAATTCATTTCTCAATGTGGTTCGGATCCCACAATAAGTTGTAGGTCCCGTTGCTGAGTAACCAATTGGTTCTTAGCCACGTAAAGATATCTGATCCTTCCGGCCAGCCCTAGGAGAGCTGTTAATCAGCTCAGTGGTCTGGTTAAACTAAGATATACTTCTTTCCCTCCAAATTGGCGCATTACGAAGTTTACTTTTTCCTACATTTATTGGAGAAAGTAAAACCAGTAAGAGGCGCTTTTGTACCCATCGATGGCATTGGCACGTATGCTGAGACGATGAGAATATCAACATATTAATCTGAAACTATCCATAGAAAACTACCAAGATTGTTATCGGAGTCGTATTTGCCTCAGATGACTTAGGCCGATTTTCTACGGGATTGGATGCCATGACCATGCCATATTTATTTTCACGGATAAATAGAATTGAATTACAAAGTCTTATATCAATTTAGAATCGAATATAATTAGTTACTCAAGTATACATTCTAAAGATGTTCCTCATAATTAAGACACTAGCAGGTTAGATTTGTGTGTGTGTGTGTGTATATATATATATATATATATATATATATATATATATATATATATATATTATATATATATATATATATATATATATATATATATATATATATATTTAGATAATAAAATAAAATTTATAAACAATTTAGTGCGTTTAAGGTTGAAAACATAATATTTCAGCATTGCCGGAGTGCTTAACTATATTTGTTCCCATTAGGGAGTGTTTTTCTACATCTCAAATATGTAGTTATATTATGGCATCCTTAATGAAATGTATGTACAAATAATCTTGCTAATACAAGCGTGACAATGCAACAATTCGTGAAGTTTAATAATCGTCACAAATTAATTAAGTCCATCATTACTATTATTATTTTATTTATTTATTTATTTTATTTTTTTGCTCTATCACAGTCCTCCAATTCGACTGGGTGGTATTTATAGTGTGGGGTTCCGGGTTGCATCCTGCCTCCTTAAGAGTCCATCACTTTTCTTAGTATGTGCGCCGTTTCTAGGATCACACTCTTCTGCATGAGTCCTGGAGCTACTTCAGCATCTAGTTTTCCAGATTCCTTTTCAGGGATCTTGGGATCGTGCCTAGTGCTCCTATGATTATGGGTACGATTTCCACTGGCATATTCCATATCCTTCTTATTTCTATTTTCAGATCTTGATACTTATCCATTTTTTCTCTCTCTTTCTCTTCAACTCTGGTGTCCCATGGTATTGCGACATCAGTGAGTGATACTTTCTTCTTGATTTTTTCAATCAACGTCACGTCTGGTCTATTTGCACGTATCACCCTATCTGTTCTGATACCATAGTCCCAGAGGATCTTTGCCTAATCGTTTTCTATCACTCCCTCAGGTTGGTGCTCGTACCACTTATTACTGCAAGGTAGCTGATGTTTCTTGCACAGGCTCCAGTGGATGGCTTTTGCCACTGAATCATGACTCTTTTTGTACTGGTTCTGTGCAAGTGCCGGGCATTCGCTTGCTATGTGGTTTATGGTTTTATTTCGTATTGTACTTCCTACATATGGGAGAGGTGTTATTTCCGCCTATCGTTCTTTGAACATATCTGGTTCTTAGGGCCTGATCTTGTGCCGCTGTTATTATTCCTTCAGTTTCCTTCTTTAGCTCTCCCCTCTGTAGCCATTGCCATGTGTCATCGCTGGCTAGTTCTTCAGTCTGTCTCATGTATTGTCCGTGCATTGGTTTGTTGTGCCAGTCCTCTGTTCTGTTTGTCATTCTCCTGTCTCTGTATATTTCTGGGTCTTCGTCTACTTTTATTAGTCCTTCTTCCCATGCACTCTTTAGCCACTCGTCTTCACTGGTTTTTAGATATTGCCCCAGTGCTCTGTTCTCGATGTTGACGCAGTCCTCTATACTTAGTAGTCCTCTCCCTCCTTCCTTTCGTGTTATGTATAGTCTGTCCGTATTTGCTCTTGGGTGTAGTGCTTTGTGTATTGTCATATGTTTCCTGGTTTTCTGATCTATGCTGCGGAGTTCTGCCTTCGCCCATTCCACTATTCCTGCGCTGTATCTGATTACTGGCACTGCCCATGTGTTTATGGCTTTTATCATATTTCCGGCGTTGAGTTTTGACTTGAGTATCGCCTTGAGTCTCTGCATGTATTCTTTCCTGATCGTGTCCTTCATCTCTTGGTGTTTTATATCCCCTCCTTCCATTATTCCCAGGTATTTGTATCCAGTCTCATCTGTGTGTTTGATGTTGCTCCCATCTGGTAGCTTTATCCCTTCAGTTCTCGTTACTTTGCCTTTTTGTATGTTGACTAAGGCGTATTATTATTATTATTATTATTATTATTATTATTATTATTATTATTATTATTATTAACAGTATCAGAAGCCGTGATCAAAATGTAATTCTTTTTCTCATGTAATATTCACACCAGCCTACGAAGAGGTTCTCATATTCTCGAGCCTTTTTTCAAGGTTGAATTTATTGGCCCTACACCTTTTCTTGTAAGCTAATCATGTATCTAATATGATCTCGCCTACTTCTCTTAAAAAAGCTACTCTCTCTCTCTCTCTCTCTCTCTCTCTCTCTCTCTCTCTCTCCTCCTTCTTCTTCTTCTTCTTCTTCTTACTAACGGGGGCGAACATTATTGTTGCTGTGACACCATTTCAATTTGAATAAATAAAAACAGGTGGTATATTTTCCCCAACCAGCTCCCTCCGGAAATTAAGTAATTTTCCCTTGATTCTGCCTTCGGAAATTAATAATTATTCCTTGATTCTAGAATATTCACATTTCACAAGTCGTGATGACCGACTAAAGTGGACGGCGAATTGTTCATAGCATGGTATCAAACGTGTACCTTGCGACACAAACCCTCCTCTTATTGGTGAACAGAACTCGTAGATGACACTGAAATTATGAAAACGATCGTAAGTAGTTTCTGTTTAATCTTTTCTTTCGATTTCGCATTTTGTTACCTCATAGCTTCGTCATGTTTTCCAGAATTATTTAGGGGCAAGTCAGTTGTGTTGCTCGCTCTGTCAAGATGGGGACAAATTTCCCTTGTGGGTTACGTTGTTAAAACTATAACTGATTCACTTAAGGTAGATTCTCGGATGAGCCTTATTCTTACGAGACGTTTGTTTGGTGGCCGCTGATTGGCTGGTACCGGGAGGTAGGCAGCTCCCACCAACAGTGGCCGCCAAACTACGTCTCGTAGGGCTTATCATCCAAGAATCTACCTTAAGTGAACCAGTTATAGTTATAATACTAGTGCAATATCTTGCTGATATTGCACTAGTATTATAGCTAGTTTTTACATGTGGGAAAATTTTCGCGTATAACATACGTGTGTGTTGGTGTAAAACTATGGAAGTTCCTTTCTGGCACTCCTAAAAGGCCTTGCAATAGAACGGAACCATAACATACAATCTATGGTTGAAGGCCGGTATCAATGGAGGAAAAAATTTATGTAAAACTCTAGAGATTTAGTTTAACTGAACTATATCTACATTAAATTACGTGAGTGACGATTACACCTTATGGGTGACAGGGATTCGAACGGGTTCAGAAAATGAATGGAATATGGTCCAGAGGTTAGAAGGCGTACCTCAAGCCATTTTCTTTTAAATACTCAGTTTCTTCTGATGACCTAAGCAATAAATTGTGCACCTGGTAAGGAGTCAACTGAATGGGTTGCAACCAGGATGGAGAAGGGCATAGTGCTAAGAACTTCATCCCAAAAGAATAGATAACGTTGAGGTTTTCAGTAGTCACTACCTCATTACTCCATAAACTGCCGAATGCTGAAAGCCTCCATACCTTTGGATGATTTATAAATACCCCATTCCGTAATGTAGGGGTGGCCAGGCGTTTGGACTAAGAGATCTACTCTAAAGACTGAAACGGTTTTACTATCTACCATAATACGTACATGATCACATTTTATTACACCTGAGAAAAAAATTTCCACTGGCGCCATAGTACGTTAAAACATGAGTACAATTGCCTTATTATAATTATATATATATATATATATATAATATATAATATATATATATATATATATATATATATATATTATAATATATATATATATGCTTGTGTTTTTTTATTTATATAGGATTGTGGGGGAACAGCGATCGACTGGTAGGTCGCGATCGACTGTTTGGCCACCTCTGGTAATGGATGCAGAACCATGAACTTTTCTCTCGCCCTCACTCTCCAGTTTTCTGGATACTTGGAGGTCCGTCTACTCCATTTCATCTTCCAGTTCATCTCTTCAGCACTGTCTTGGACTTTCTTCCCTCCTCCCTCTCATCACTTATGAACTTTAAACTTTTCTACGAGCTGCCACCCTCCATTCTCATCACCTGACCGAACCATCTTTTAAGAATTGATTTGCCTTCCAACATCACTTAGTATCACCTCCCTTCTCAGCCTTCCAGGTGTTGAGACTGAACGTATACCACAAAATCAATTTTTTACACCAGCCCTAAACATTTTCTCTCACTCAGTTTCAACATGTGCAAGTTTAACTCAACAATTTATTAAGATTTTCCAACTTTTGTTTTTATATGAAATTTCTTCTTCCCAGTTTCCTGCGTAAACCTCTGATATCGTTGCTTTACCTGTTGTGTTCACCTATTCACTTTATACCATCTCCCGTTATTGTTTATTCTTCTATATTCACACATGCACCCACGCACTATATATGTGTGAGTGTATGTGTGTTTGATTTTAAATCACGAAATGAAAAACGTGATGATTATACGAAGAAGGTTACAGCCACGAAGGAAAATTGGGACACTGGAGATGCTAAGGATTATAGTCTTATTACCAAGACATGTTCTCATCATGTGAACATGTCTTGGTAATAAGACAAAAGTACTTAGCATCTCCAGTGTTTCAATTTTCTTCTGTGGCTGTAACTTTGTTACTATACTATATAATATATATATAAATATATATATATATATATATATATATATATATATATATATATTATATTATGTTATAGGATCCAGGACTTATCAGAATGCGGTAGCATATAAAGACTTAGAAAAGGCACGAACAATAAGAAAAGGCGGAATAGGAAAAAAAAGAACGAAATAATGACCTTAGGACATAATCAAGGCATACAAGAGAACCTTTCTCACTCAAGCTTGACACCCAGGAAATTTGAAACTTCGGAACATGGTTTACATCTCCCTATGACCTATGTCACCTGCATTACAGAAATCTGACACATTCGTGCGCCGAGAATTAATTTCAGTTAGACCATCTCGAGGCTTTCTGCTTGATATTACTAAGGAAACCTCAATGCACCTTTAAGGGAAGAAGTTGAGACTCCAACCTAATGAGGTAGGCCTATGGTTTTAACCAATCAAATCGTCAGTGCTAGATTTATAAGGACGTCCTATGGTAGGCCTCGACGAATATCCTACAGGAATACCCAAAGACACACCTTCAACGGTCATGTGAGGGAAGAAGGAGGCGTTTCCCAATGAGAAGCTTACCAATTACAGGAAAGATGACTGGAGAGAAGAAAGCAGTGAGAGGGAAGAAAGAAAGAGGGGAAGACGCCCTACCATAGAAGGGAGTGCGAAGTAGGCATGAAGTGTGGATGTGAAAGGGTCGATTACAGCATATAAACAGTGTGAAGCGTTGATCAGGACCCAGTGACAATACTGGACTCGGGTAACATTCCCGTGTGCCAATAAACAGAATCGAACTTGTAAAGAAACAAAGTGCCTTTTCAGAATAGTTTGTCTCGGTCTAAATACCCAAGAAGGGTGGAAGAAGTTATAAGTTTTCCTCTTATCAAGAATAAATGCATATAAGGACACGTTCAATTTATTTTCCCAAGATAAAAACTTTAAGATGAGAAGATGCTACATCTATAGCGTGATGCAAACTAATTATCTATGGCCATCTACCTTAGACTGTAGCAATTCGACTATATGCATATATATATATATATTATATATATATATATATATATATATATATATATATATATATATATATTATGTCATATCACATTACCGTGATTCATATACATACATCGAGCTATAAATGTCCTTTTAATATCTAATTCAATCTACCAAGGAATTAATATATTTTCATATATGCTTAACCGAAGGGGAATTTTATTAGGCGATAATATTAAATACAAATCCAGGAACGTCAGTGAAGCTTTTATCCACTCCACTACCGCAAGTGGTGGAGTGGGTAAAAGCTTCACTGACGTTTCCTGGATTTGTATGGTGTCCTGGGTTTCGCGCCTGGCCGCCAACAATTCTATTATCGCCTAATAAAATTAAAATTCCCCTTCGGTTAAGCATATGTGAAAATATATTCATTCCGAGGTAGATTGAATTAGATATTAAAGAACATTTGTAGCTCGATGTATATATATTATTATATATATATACGTATATTTATATATATATATATATATATATATATATATATATATATTGTATATATATACATATATACATACATATATATATATATGTATATATATATAATATATATATATATATATATATATATATATATATATATATATAATATATATATATATATATATATATATATATATATATATATATATATATATATATATATATATATACGTATATATGTGTGTATGATTTGGACGTATACTTCTGTGAAACTCTTTCTCACCTCCCTCTCTCTCTTATATATATATATATATATATATATATATATATATATATATATATATATATATATATATATATAATATATATATATATAGCTTGATGATAAATAAGTGCCAAGACCAGGAAGAACATTCTTTATTAAACGAGCTTTCGAGGTTTAAAACCTCATCTTCAGGCTGAAAAAATGACAAGGATGAGAAATCCCTAAACATTTTGGAACACAGAGGTCTTTCCGTTAGAACTAGGTTTCCTCTTTCTAAACCACCTTTTTCTGCCATAAGGGAACACAGTTTAGCACAGGACCATCCTTTCACTCACCTAGATTTTTGAGTACTGTCTTTTTGCTCAAATAGACTGGACCTTTTAATTTCAGAGTCGCTGTTTATTAAGAAAATGAAACCGGAATTGAACAACAACTCGTCCGGTATTCAACTAGCTATCATATAGTTTCATAGTAGGTACACAAAGTGGGTCGTTAGCCATTTTATTTTTGAGTGTAGTTTGTTTACCTTTCATATTATTTTCATTTTTATTTCTGTTTTTGTATGTTTTGCGTTTTGTTTTAGTTTTTTCGTAATTTTTAGTTTGTATGTGATGTTCGTTTTACTATATGTTTTTACTGAAGCTTTTAATAAGACAATTCATTTTAATGTAATTTTTACTGATTTCTCATCCTTGTCATTTTTTCAGCCTGAAGATGAGGTTTTAAACCTCGAAAGCTCGTTTAATAAAGAATGTTCTTCCTGGTCTTGGCACTGTTATTTATCATCAAGCTAAGATTTCCAAGTAGCCGCCCATATATGAGAAATTATGATATATATATAATATATATATTATATATATATATATATAATATATATATATATATACATACATACATACATACATACATACATACACGTGTGTGTTTGCGTGAACCCTAGACTAGTGACATTGAAAAAGAGGAAGTCGATGCCCCTTACCTGGAAGCTGTTGCCCACCGCCAAAGCCGTCCTCGAGAACCAACTAGAAGCTTAGGCTGTCTATCCGATATCTCGATGAAAGTGAGATAAAGTTTAACTCCGAGGACGATTATTTTAAGGCCTTCTGTTCCGTTCCGTGAAAGCTGAATTTAAATGACTTTTATTCTCTCAAACTCTCCTCAACTTTAATGAACTTTTACCGTTCAGAACTTCAAAGCACAACCTTTCAGCCCTTATATAAATGTGTAGACATATTTTCTTCTTGATACACGTGTTTGGTTTTATAATAACGATTGGGTGCGTTGGCACGCACGTCCATTTCCATTTCCTTGTACAAACCGATTTTCAATTATATCCTCCAAAATTCGGGAACTAAGCCAATAAATTTGATGATTGACCTTCTATTAATGGAAAATGGACATGAATTCTGTGAAATGCAAGAATTCTATACCCAATGAAAATATGAATGACCTCTTTAATTAAACACAAATAAGGTACACTCCGATGTAAGTTTTATCGATTCCATTTAAGAAGAAGAAAAGATTAACTTTAACAAGCAAGCATTGCTCGTACCCTCACAGCAGAGACAATTATGATTATCCGTTCCTGAATGGACGCTTCGCTCATCCATTTTTTGACGTAGATGGCGTTCATGAACACGCCAATATTCATCATTAATATATTCAAGTAAAGGCAAATACGTACGCACCAGGGAATTATCATAAAAATGAACAAATGTATATTATAAATTGAAGTTAGATGACGAGCAATATGAAGTTGAAGCTTTAGTAAACCTGTGAATCTTTGAACATTACACACGTTCGATTCAACCACAAATATGGATAACATTCACACAAACATTTTTCATCTCTCTCGTATCCATATTTAAGACGAAGAAAATATGCGCTGCAAAACAGACATGCATTTCCTAGTTTTATTTTTAATTTAGGCCTGAGCATATTCCCCACTATTTTAATTAGGTAAGGTTTTGTTCCCCCATTTATAGTTCACCTTAAAACGCCTGCATATTTGCCCGTTTGTGGATGTTAATTTAAGTCAGCCTACACTTGTCCATCAGACGCCATACATTCACAGCCCTTGAACACCTTTTGTTGGAACCTGAAGGTTAGTTTCCGTAAGTAACCTCTTGACTTCTTGGCCCTTTGTCTACTGGTGGAGGCGGTTCGGTCTAGTGCGTTCTCCAGAGAAGCTCCGGGCGTTCCCATTGAATATGAAAATAACAAGAAGCTATCAATTTTAGGCGTTTTAGTTTTTAGTAATAATAATCTCTTTAATATCGTAATTAAAAAAAACATTTATGGGCCTGGGATCTAATTTTTACAGCCATTGGTTTTTAGTTTTAAGGTAAATTCATCATCCACCCTATTACATTGGGCTTCTAATTTACTTCTGACTGGATCTCTTTCCATGAGAAAATATTATATCTCCAAAAGTTTTCTGTTGACAACTGCTTCCCATCCAATCATTTCTTTAGGAACATTTAACAAATTTTCAAGTGTTCACGCCAAAATTCGCTGTACCTACTGTTCCAAAAGTACCATTTTTTTGCCAGTCCTCCAGTAGCACGTAGAAGTCTTTTAATGAAGAATTATATAAAATTATCAGTCGCCATATTCAAGCTATTAATTTAGAGCTAATACCAAGAAACCCTAGAGCGATTGGCTCTCTAGGTACAAAGAAAAGCTAAGCGCTCTAATGACCTCCGGTGTAATAGACAAATTCACTTACCCCAGATGTCACCTGGAGGGCGCCTCAGTGGCGTGGGTGGTATGGTGTTGGCATCCCACCTCGGTGGTCTCGAGTTCGCATCTCGGCCATTCCATTGAGGAGTGGGAGTTGTGTGGTTCGGAAGTCATGTAAAGCCGTTGGTCCCGTTGCTGAATAACCACTGTTTCCATGCGACGTAAAAGCACCATACAAACAAACAAACCCCAGATGGCACCTGGAAACATGTCGGTTGCAGTCGGACGTTGCCGAGGGTGAGAATAGACTCTCACCGTGGTGTTAGCCACAGAACAGGGGTTAAGCTGTCGAACCCTGAATTCTCTGACACATGTGATCATGTGCTTTAATGTAAACATAAAATAAAATATGATGATTTTTAAATAAACAGATTGTTCCGTAGTTAGACTCCCAGTCGTCTGCCACGCCTTTATACTTGTTGAGTGTTTTCCTGGAACCCCGAGCTTGCCTTCGTTGTCAGACTCACTCGACTGACTTTCTTCTTGAAATCTAGATGTGCCTGTTATACCGTATTTCAATGCTTGTTTGAATAATTTTATGACGATTGTAATTCTTAATTTTCATGTTTGTCTGAGTAATGTTGATTTAAATTTGGTCGTCGCTTGAGCCTTGAAAATGGGACTTGTGGTCCAGAGACGTCGGCGATTTTGATATATATTTATTGTTTTAATTATATCTATATATATATATATATATATATATAGATATATATATATATATATATATATATATATATATATAATTAAAACAATAATGCAATGCAAGCTCGCTCGATGTCTGATCAACAGATATTGGAAAAGAGCAAGAGTAAAAAGAAAAAGAATCTTTCAGATCATACGATATCTCTTCCAGATTCAAAACAACAACAGATGCTTCAAAAGTAAAAGACTTTTCCAAAAATCCAGATGAAAGAGAAATCCCTGGGATTCGTTATGGATTCGAATGGATGTCTTCATTTCATATATTGATCTTCTTGACTTTAACAAGAATAAAAAAGGGTACGAACGGGTAATTACAAAATACTATATATATATTATATATATATATATATATATATATATATATATATATATATATATGCTTAAAAAATCACAGTAGATGCACGTGACTTCATAAATAAGCGAATACCACGGGAAATGATAGACAGGAATCCAAAGCGCTTTTCGTCTTTATTCAGACATCGTCAAGGAGCTACTAAAGTACAATCGGAGAGGAAGGCCTCAGGTACAAACAAGATCAGGAATACCAGATGGTTAATTATCAAAAGGGTAAAAATTAAAAGGGATAATCCAGGGATTATCGGATATCACACGGTCACAAACTTAAACAGATTCTGACCCTAACCGAAATTACAAAGTATCTTTACAGTCCAAAACATGTAAAAACTGAATATATTAATTTTGTTGCTTATATTTATCTACAACTTTTTTCATTATGAAAGCATCAAGTTTAAATAAACCAAGACTTAAATTTAGAACATTTCTATTATTTGACTTGATAAAACAAGATTCAATGATATTCCTTTTAACTGTGTCATTACATGGGACTAAGGCTCTTGCTTGACTCCAGTTAATAGGATGGTCTAAATCTCTCATATGTACAAATAATGCATTCGATATTTGCCCAGTTCTCACAGAATATTGATGTTGCTTAAGACGCTGTGAAAGAGATTTGCCAGTCTGTCCGTAATAGATTTTATCACACTTTTCGCAAGGAATTTCATATATGCAGCCTGGAAGATCTTTAGGAGAATTTTTGATTACTAAACTCTTGACATTAATATTACTGAAAACAACATTTATGTTAAAAAGCTTTAAAATTCTAGGAATATCTAAAAACCTTTCATCATAAGGTAATTTTAGAATGTTATGCTTACTAAATTCAAGTTTGTCATCAGTTGAATAAAATGTTTTTCTAGCTCTTTTGATAATTAACCATCTGGTATGCCTGATCTTGTTTGTACCTGAGGCCTTCCTCTCCGATTGTACCTTAGTAGCTCCTTGACGATGTCTGAATAAAGACGAAAGCGCTTGGATTCCTGTCTATCATTTCCCGTATCGGCTATATACATATATATATATATATATATATATATATAATATATATATATATATATATATATATATATATATATATATATATATATATAAACATAACTGAATCACGAAAGTTAGGAACGTGATAAATCCATAAATAAAGGTATAAGCCACGGGGAAAATAAACGAGGAATTGACAATACAAGAAAGGTCATATACCTGACAGATAGGGATTATAAAGAGATTAGTACCTAGAATCCGACACACCTGGAAGATGAGTAACCTTCCCAAACAAGCATAAACATGGGTACAATTAAAGGTTTAAGACCTCAAAGATATAATTACAGACATAAATAAAAATTAGTTGCCTTAGAGATATCTTCGTTGTATATGTATATTTAATATGTATTGTGAATATGTATTGTGAATATGTTTTTGTTTACCAAAGTTCTGAATAGCTGTCACCTATAATAATCCTTTAATTGTCTTGTCCTTGGGTCTGAGCAGATTGTCTTAAACCTTTAATTGTACCCATGTTTATGCTTGTTTGGGAAGGTTACTCACCTTCCAGGTGTGTCGGATTCTAGGTACTAATCTCTTTATAATCCTTATCTGTCAGTTCTACGACCTTTCATGTTTTGTCATTTCCTCATAAAAGTCAGTTCATCTGCTAAGTAAAGGACGTTTAAACGTCGAAAGATCTCGCAGAAACTCCGTCGTTTACTTTCCCTGTGGCTTATACCTTTACATATATATATATATATATATATATATATATATATATATATATATATATATATATATATATATATATATATATATATATATATATATATATATATATATATATATATATATATATATATAACGCTGGTTCTTTCCAATGTTCTGAACACTCTCTTCACTTTACAACTCGAAGTTCGTAGAATTATAATAGAAAGCCACGTCTTGATAATTCCTTTTATTTTTGTCACCATGGTGACCTTTTGGATCGTAATTCGTCCAGAATCTTGCCAGACTGAAATATTTACAATTACTAATAAGTAAACAAGTTGTTGAAATAATACAATTGTCATGGCATTTCTGTTGACATATAACAACTCAAAGAACGGCCAAATAAAAAAAACAACGGAACAGCTATACAAAGAATTGGGTGTTTAATATATCGAAAGTAAACAAATATATTTATGTACTTTTATGTATAGAGATATAAAACCAGAAAATGTTCCGCACTTCGCTGGAAAAGAAGGGCTTAAAAAATATGAGAAGTCTCTTGCATCCTTCGTCCTGAGAGGTCAAGGTGGAGGAATTACATCCTTCTGGGTTGCTAGAATACTGATATACAACGTGATGGCTGTCGTGAACTCCCCCTAAAGCTGGTCTGTTACGAGTGAACTGGTTTTACATGATTGGAAACTATCTTTTTCAGCAGCTTTTCTTTTACTTTGTAGCAACTACACATTTGTCCTTGTAATATAATTTGCAACTTTCTACCTGTTTGTTACCCGAGTTATCTCTGCAGTCAATTGAATCGATTCAAAGTTAATTGTGGGTTAGGAGGAAGTCAACGTTTCATTTAATTATAATTACGTGAATCAGAAGAAGAATGCAAGGGAGCTTTAACCATTAACTCTGTTGCACCGTGATCTACGTTAGTCGACAAAGCAAAGGTGTCTCAAACAATCCAGATGATACTCTGAGAAAACCTTTAAGATTGAATTAAACGTAATCAGGATGGGGCAATGCAGGTTGCATAAATGAATCAAATTTTCACAATTTCAATTCCGGAAGGACTTCTCAAAGCTGGCTGATGAAGGGAAGAGGCACCTTGAGGCAGGTGAGTTCACGGCACTACGATCACCTGTTCTCTGCAATACAGAACCGCACTATCACTTTGATTGTTACAGCAAATGTTAGAACTTTACCATTCCCTTTTTGTTTGGTTTTGGTTCATTAGCTTTAGTTTACCCTAATTTGCTATTTATTATAGTATCCCCATCAGGGTTTTGAGTTTTCTTCCTCCACATTATTAAGAGTTACCATTCCTGTTTTTTATCCTTGGCCTGTTTATTCTCAAGAGTCCTGTTTTCGGTTTCCTTGGAGTATTTCGAGGTGACTTTGGAAGTCCCTGTACCCAGGTGTGGGAGTCTAGTTCTGGCCTTCATGTTGGTACCACAACTAATGGATTACAGCAAGTTTGATCCTTTATTTTACAAAGATTTTACCTCGCTTTATCCCTGAAGCTTATTGCAACGCTGCTGCTTCATCTTGCTGTAGCCTTGGGCCAGTATTTTCCTGGGGGACCTCTCCGTGAGCAGGTAAATAGCCTTTAATTTTTGTGACGTCTGAGAGACTTGGGACTATCTTGAGGAGGTCGGGCCTTACTCTGCAGATATTTGGAAGATAGCGGGGCATACCTTCCCGGTTCTTTGACTTCCACATACGTCATTCTGGATTAAGACATTTCCTCTTATAAGAATCTCAATATGGATTAAAACTCTTGGTGGCCACTTTACATTTGTTAGGCTATCTTAGTTTTGTTAATTGTTAGGCTTCTTTCTGGCCGTTATTTTCTCATTTCTTTCGGGGCCCCCTTATTTTGGAGAATGTTTTGGTTCTTCAAATAACAGTGTGGGTGTTTTAATTATTGTATTCATATTCCGTGTGATTGGTATTCATATATTTTTGTATTTATAGAGAGAAGTTCCGGCAATCATTTCTCTATTATTTGTAAATATATTGTAATATTTTTACTTGTTTTTGTATCCCTCTCAGTTAATATTTACACACTGTTAATTCACTTGTGGTATTTGTATCCCTCTCAGATAATATTTGCACACACTATTACTTCACTTATCGTGACTCTAACTTTGGAGAACACTAGTTATAATTAATTGCTTTTCTGGTGTGTGAAAAATAGCCCTTTGAGGAGGGTCCTGACACAAATAAAAACATTCAATTGGGAATGCTGAAACCTGAGAGGGAGAATCATTCAACGTCAAATGTGATGCAAGTTGGAATGACACTGATGATTTACGTTACACAAGTTCGTTGTGGCTCTTAAGGCAGTTGCAAGGGAATAAATAAAGAAAGCAGTTGAAATACAGCAAAGAAAATATGATTCCGAGTAAACTTCCAAACCCACACATTACCTTAGTCCTTTGGACGAGATGTCTTGAAAAAAAAGCACATCTACTATGAGATTCAGGGTCTCTGTAACACGGTTTTTCGCAATAACTTTTTATCTATGCATTTCATAAATATAACGCTTATTCAGAATACATATTATATCT
Organism: Macrobrachium nipponense; assembly: GCF_015104395.2. Lineage (NCBI taxonomy): Eukaryota > Metazoa > Arthropoda > Malacostraca > Decapoda > Palaemonidae > Macrobrachium > Macrobrachium nipponense. The sequence continues at coordinate 56,958,406 of NC_087219.1, read as the reverse complement.
ACACATAAATTTTGACTGTATTCTGCATTACGTAGGTTGAACAAATTTGGTACTTATAATGTAAAAGTGACCTTTTTTGAAGACGGGCCAACTTACTCACAGTAAAGGTTTCGAACGCACTCGTTACGTAACTTATGACAGCATTTCTTCCCTCTTTCTCGATGGATGATTGGCTATTCGTAACGAAGGCTAAACCTCTGGCAACAATGACATACAAATTTAAATAGTACAAGCAAAGCAGTACACCTTTATGAACTCTGAAACCTCTCCACTGATAATTGTCATAATGAACAAACCAACAAAATATGTTAATAAATACAAAAACACTTCGATTATTAGTCTAACTCCCAAAATAGGTTTCCTAAGAAATTACAGTCTACTTCATAGGTCACAATCAGATTGACAAGATGTAGGGAATAGTTGGTAATTTTCAAAAACATAGTAGACAAGCTTGATTTGATAACTGCTATATCCAAATTCAAGCAATTTTTATTTATTGGCTATCTACCTATTTACTGAAAAAAAATAACCGGTACCGTATATTGGCTTTAAACCTTCACCAATAATTATCGTCAGATTGATGACTTCATGAGGCCCCACCCACTTTCGCCTCGTTATAATTCAGGATAACACTGAAGGCTACCATGGGCACTGTTGGATTAGAAAATTTAACATTTGTCTATAAAAACTAATTTCTCGAGCAGTTGTAAGAAGTGCTAAATGATCCTCAAGGATCCCAGTAGTTGGCCTAAACGTTTAATTCATGTATATTACTGCTATACTGTTGCGGCACTACTGCTACAGTAGTATTACTACTCTAGCACTGATACCCCACCCACATCTGTGTATCGTTCCGCCATTCATAAAGTCTTTGGGTTTCAGAGCCGATGGAGTTTCTGACTGGTGGATGGGCGGGGCAACATTTCGTCAAAAGGTGTGTTTACCTTGCTTACGTAATGAATGTTTTTCGACTCTTGGCTCGTAATCATTGGCCATGGCGTCGGCTAGTTCATTTTTACTCTATAAAAATTTAAACTATCGGTTTTAGGCTATTGATAATGCTGACAAAATTTGTGTGTGGTTGTAAAATATACATATGTCAACTTTCAGCTACATCCGATGCTTTGACAAGGAGCAAAGTCCAAAAAACCGTGTTACAGAGACCCTGAATCTTATAGTAGGCGACACAGCGGATCTGGACAACGCACCAAAGAGTGTCTTTGTGGGATGGTTGTTGGCAGAGTGGTAACTGACGAGAGTTGTGAAGCTGGCTGGTCATGAACCGAACTGCTGACCCCTGTTTGACTTTTCCGATGCTTGCTGGCGTGGGTCAGGGGTGCGCAAGTACCGTTACCCGTCTTTGTGAGGTCCAACACACCATGTATTCGGATTTTGCCTGGAAAAGGAAGCATTTCGGCAGCACGGGGGTTTAGCAGTGAAGGATACAATAGAGGGTGTTGCTCCAAGTTAAGGGCCCCATACACTGTCTGTATCGTTCGCAAAACATTGTGTATGGGCTTGTCTGAATGCAAAAGTGGGCGGAGTTTCGTGTGACTTGCGACTTATGTCTGTCATACACAGATCGTTCAATGTATGTGTTTAAACGTCTGCCGATATAACGCTAGAGATGATGCCATGCCTTCTCGAGACAAAATATTTGTTCAGACTGAAATCGGTGCAGAGATCGTTCATAGTGTATTGTTTGTCGACAATCGTTCAGTGTATGGTTAGAGGTGGAGCTACCTAAACTTTATGGGAGCCGTAGCGAATCGCTAATTGGCTATGAGTATTTCTTCACCATTTTTTTGTTCTTGTATAGCCCAATTTGGTTATATTCACAATTTTATATGAATTTTTTATGCGGAGAGAGAGAGAGAGAGAGAGAGAGAGAGAGAGAGAGAGAGAGAGAGAGAGAGAGAGAGAGTTTGTTACGTACAAGCATTCAAATTCATGAATCTCGTAGCAATATATATCTTTTATCTTTTCAGTTCTCAGCAAGTCTTGACAGTCTTGCATTGGAAAAAAGTAGTATACATCAGTAGGTAATATCAGTGATACCTGGATACTTCCAGTTATTGAGTATGATACCTGTTAATTGCTTAGTAACTGTTCAGATAGCTCAAAGATTCAGTACTGTTTTCATAAAGTAATTAGCAAGCATGAATTAAGATGAGGTTGATGATTGGAGGGCTGGTTACCCAGGCCAGTAGAACGCTGTGCATTATGTCAGGTTAGGTTAGGATGTACTAGGTCAGACCTTACAGAAATGAACTGAAAAGGATCGATGTACTTTATACCTCTCTTGATGGCTCTGTAGTCAAAATTCACTGTACATCGTTGTGAATAAATCAGACTACGGTTCAAATTCCTCTGGCAACGAAGCACATCAGTTGTAATTCCCCTTTGGTGTAAGTAATTTCCAAGGCATAGTGTATTGGATAATAAACGATATAGGAGAGAGAGAGAGAGAGAGAGAGAGCTATCCCTCTTGATATATATACGTACATATATAACCTAATGTAATAGCCACAATATCCTCTTAACTTCTCGATTTCTTCACATATTTTGGATAACCTGGCCACTGGAAAACTTTAAATCCAAAATGGGAATAAAACAAAGACACTGCAGCTTCCAGCCAGGAAACTAAACTGGCGCACAATGGGGTAGAGTGAGGTCATTCTCCCGACGAGGTTGAAGTTCCTGAAGTAACTTCCATTTCTGATTTAGTGCCTATAAGTGTTAAGAGTACCCAAAAAGCGTGACTAAAATCTAGATGTTTTGAGAGCATTCTAACTTCTCGTGAGATTTCTGACTTAACAACCTTGAAAAAAAAAATGTACAAAACTTTCAACACCCGCTTCTTCAATTCTGTATTAGATAGACTTATAAGTCACTAGAGGCCCATTACTCAAGAATGACAAACAACAATTTCAGTGCAAACAAGTTATTGTCATCCACGGCATATAAAATGTTTGATAGTTTAACGGATCCCTTCCTTTTACCTGTATTCAGCTCTCGTAGTTACACTTGTCTTCATTTCGCAATGAAATGAAAGGTCTTTTTCGCTTACTTTTAATTTACCCAAAATACTGACAAACAACTAAACAGAAATGAATAGGTCTTTATAGCGTACTTTTAATTTAACCCCAAAAACTGACACACACACTAGACAGAATATGTATTTAAACTTTTAACGTGTTACAGGGGCAGAATGAGAAAGGACAGATCGTTTCTGCGACCCTCCGGAAGGCACAGGAACCCTTGTGAGTACTCGTATCAGCTTTTTAGAACCAGC
>NC_087219.1:56935535-56954611 GCF_015104395.2 Macrobrachium nipponense | reverse complement strand
TGGCAACATGTAGAAGCCTAATTGCGTCGTCTGCCAAAGAAGCCTATAAAGCAAGAAGTTTCTTATGTAATAGCGAGTAAAGTGGTTCTCAACAGCGAAAGTTTATTGAATCTAAGTGGAAGCAAAACAGCCAAGAAATGTTATATTCCTTGTTTAAATATATCAGCTTACATTGTGAAGAACACTGCGTTCGTTTGCGCAGATGCTGAGCTTTTGAACACAAAGAAGCCTAAGCTAAGACTGGGAGAAGAATGAAGTTATTATTAAAGAAAGGAGTTTTACCAGTCCAATGAGTCAAAACTGACTCTCACAGGGCTGGCCGAAAAAAGATCGGGATATAAATAATTCATAAAAAAAAAAAAAAAAAAAATAAAAAAAAAGAAATAAAAAAATAAATAAATAAATAAAATAAATAAATAAATAAAATAATATATACATCTATATCTATTTATCTTCAAATATCTTAGTACTAAATAACTAAGGTGAATAAATGAATGAATAAATAAATATATATAGAAATCTAAGCGATAAAAAGAATTAACTATATATTAAATCTACGTAATTTAAAAAAGAATTAGTAATAAAATAAAAATCTTAGGTAAAAACTTAAATTCTATCAATTAAACGTGTATTCCTTAGAAAAGTTAAAATTCTAAAAACAGAAAAACTACTAGATTCAGTTAAAAGGTCAGAAAACGTTTTCCGGCCAAAACATATCTCTCTTTCTCGCCTAAAAAAAAACCCGACAAACAGAAAATATATGTTTAATAGATAAAAAAGTATCACACTCATGCACATGGGAATAGTTGCCATGAGGTGTACACATTAAAAATCCATTGGTCAATCTCGTATGGCCAATTCTTAATCGAGTCAATATTACCTCAGTTTTTTTGTCGTATTGATTAGATGACTCCCCCCATGGAGAAACAGTTGACTTTAATTGTCTTAATTTATTATTCTGAGATACGTTGCTCCACAATCTTTGCCACTTTTCCATTGTAAATGTTTTTAATAAAGTTATGTAATCTCTAACGGGGAGATTAATATTCCGTTGAGGCAGGTTGACGGCTGTTTTAGCAGCAGTATCCGCTCTTTCATTTCCAACAACTCCTACATGAGCTGGGACCCAACATAATTCAATATCTACCCCTTCAAGATAAAAATTGTTTAAAAGTTCTTTAATCTTTAATACCAACAGGTTCTTATGTGAATAGCTTTTGAGGGCTTCTATGGCACTTCGTGAATCCGAGTAGATGATAAATTTAAATTTAGTCTTTCTTCATGTGCTTTAACAATATTGATGGCTAGTAAAATGGCATATAGCTCGGAGGTGAATACTGAAGACTCTTTTGGCAATGATAACTGGCTCATTTTCTTCAAAGACACTGCAGCGCTTCCTACACCCACTGAAGATTTAGAGCCATCAGTGTATATGGCGTAGTGAGGACCTTTCCTTTGAATATGCTCTATGGCAATTTGTTGATGGTGACTCGGGGGTATAGCTAAATTTCTTTGATAAATGAAAAAGATGAGAGCATATTCTTGTTTTTTTCATGATCCAAGGTGGGGGGAAAAGAGATGGTTGAATGATGTTCATTTTGATATTTGTTGACTGCAACAGCCTATTTGCTCTATGGGGAATGGTGGCACATGATTATTTATAAAAATATCACTCTGAAAAAAGAGCTTTTTGTAGGAGAACTTGTAGACAGAATATTCAATGCACTCCGCATTGTTACAAAATCCCGATGCAACGACAAAGGGGGTTCTCCAATTTCACATAAAACCGAGAGATTTGGGGATGATCTAAACGCTCCACTACAAATTCTCAGGCCTCGAGTATGTATTGGATCTAAAGACTTCAAAGTTGCTTCAGATCCCTGATCCATATATTGGGCTTCCATAATCTATTCTTGATAAGACCAAAGCCTTATATATCATCAGTAAAGTTGATCTCCTTGCACCCCATATTGTATGAGATAATTTCATCATTAAGTTAAGAGCACTATTACATTAGATTTGATGTAAGATACATGTGCTTTCCAATTCAAATGAGTATCAAAGACCAGTCCCAAAAATTTACTTTATCTGGAAATGGATTTGTACATTGCCCAAAGTAAGATTTATATCTTGGTCTGTTCCATCTACTATTCCTATAAAATATTATTGCTGGAGTTTTTTCTGCCGAAAGTCTGAACCAACAGACGCAGTCCAAGCTTGGTATTTTTCGAATGGCATTATTTAGAATTATTTGCAAATGACGAAGATTGTTGGATGAATAGTAAATTGCAAAGTCGTCCACATAAAGACTACTTTGCACTCCCTGTGGCATTTGATCTACTATATCGTTAATTGCCAACGCAAAAAGCGTTCCACTTTAAAAACACTGCCTTGGGGGAATACCACCACAGTCAAGCTTAAAAGATTCAGAGTAAATATTATCAATACGAGTTTGAAATGTTCTTCCATCTATAAAATTTCTGATAAAAATAGGAAGATGTCCTCGGAAACCGTTATGATGCAAGGATTTTAGTATCGAGTACCTCCATGTTGTATCATATGCTTCTGAATGTCAAAAAATAGGGCTATTGTGATCTGTTTTCGTTCAAAACCTCTACGTACATAGTTTCCAGGTGTGAAAGAGAGTCCAAGGTGGATCGCTCCGATTGTGAGCCAAATTGAGAATTTGATAAAACATTATTACGACGCAAGCACCAATTCAATCTATAATTAACCATCTTTTCCAGTAATTTACAAACACAACTGGTTAGTGAAATTGGTCTGTAATTATCTGGATTACTAGGATCTTTTCCTGCCTTAGCTATTGGTATTACTATTGCATGTTTCCATGCCTTTGGAAATAGATGTTTGGTCCAAAGATGATTATATAGAAATCCAATAGATAGGCCTTGGCTAAAGGGGCTAGATTTCTCATCATATCGAAATTTACATTATCTTTTCCAGGGGCTGTTGAGCTACAGTTTGATAATGCAAATTCCAACTCTTCTTCAGTAAATCTTTTTATTGTAGTAAATATCTTCTACAGTATCAAAATTCAATGGTATTGCTTCTTCTCTTCTTTTAAGGGCTCGAAAGTGGGCATCTAAATTATCAATACTGCTTATGTTTTCAATATTACGACCGATAATATTAGAGATTGTCTGAGTATCATGTATTAATGAGCCATTATGCATTAATGCGTGTCTTGCTGGTCTGCTGTAAGAACCGTTAATCTTCCTAAATTTCTGCCACACCTTCTGCATAGAAGTATTATCTGATATGCTTGACACGTATTTTTGCCATGAAATTATCTTGCCTTTAATTACTTCCTTCCTAATTTAGCAGAAATCTTATTGAAATATGGTTTCAATACACTAATTTCTATGGCTATGTCAACTAATTTGTTTATTGTATTCCCTAACATTAGGGGACCTGTACCTCAAAGTACTCAAATGTTTGAATCTTTTATTTAGGGTTTCTAATTTTCTTCCAATAGCATGCTTTTCGTTTATCAGTTGGGTTAATGTGTCTGACCACCATGGGACCGAATGTTTCAACTGTCGATTGCCAGTCAGAGGCATCGATTTATCAGCCGCTTGTGTGATAAAATTCACAAAGTCGTCGTTTGTTTTATCATGGTCCCTGGAATAATCAAAGGCAGGCACTTGCCTAGTGTAAAACTTGAACTTATCCCAGTCAGCTTTATTTGTATTATACCGTTGGATCGGAGAAGTTGGTGTATGTCCTAATATGGTAATCAAAAAAAATAGGAAAATGGTCACTGTTAAACAGGTCATCTAGGACATTCCATTCAAACCTATCAACAATACTATTGGAACAGAGTGTTAAATCAATTGACGAATAGGTGCCATGAGTTTTTGAGTAGTAAGTGCTACTCTCTGCCTCATTCAATATACAGAGGTTGTGATCATTCATCATCTGTTCGACCTTTGAACCATCTGTGTCAACATCAACACAATTGGTATCCCAAGATGGGATTGTGGGAGTTAAAGTCTCCTAATAATAGGAAATTCTCTTGCCTTGTTTTGGGGAATACTTTAGGAAGATTTTGCAAATTATAGTTACAAGAGGGTTGATTGTACATATTATAAATATTAAAGGAGTTATTATCTAAATGTAATCTAACTCCAGATAATTGAAATTCTGAGGTTCTAAAGGATATAGCATCGTAAGTTACTCTGTTATGAATATAGATTGCAGTTCCTAATGTATTAGCAGAAGGAACTGAATGAGATGCTAAATTGTAATTTCCTATTGATTGAACGGTATCATTTGTATGACTGTAAGCATATTGCAATTGGATTATAATATTTTAATAGTCTTTGAATTTCCCCTTGATGTAAACGGGTTTTAAGACCATTAACATTCCATTGGATTACGTATGAATTGTACATTATGGTAGTGGAGGTGGAATATCTAGGTAGAGTATTGTTTCTGCTTATTTTGCCGGGAATGGGTTTCTGTTTAACTGCAGTAGCAGTATTTTTTGAATTAGGTTTTGCTTCTTTAGCTATGGCTCCCTGTTGGTTACTTCGATTTCGATTCGTTTCCTGAATTTCTTTTGGATTGTGATTAAATTTTTCTAGAAATTTTTCAAGATGAAGAGGTGCCTGTTGCACGCTTCTTTATTAGATGGTCAACACACATACAACCAGTGTTGTGGCTTTCTAATTTACCATACTGGCGTTTTATTTTTGTTCTTAGTAAAATTGTCTATTAGATTATTCATATTATGTATACTTATATTTTTAAGGTCATTGAATTCGTCTAAAAAACAATCATTACAGCCACAGGACATTTTGTGGGTTGTTTTATGCCCTGTTGGTGTTTTATGGGATATCATTGATTTACTAGTTTTGCCTAAAACTGGTGAGGATTTATTTCTTCAAGGGGTACATTGTTAGTAAGGATTCCTTCCGCTTCTTGAGAACCGTGTGCATTTGCGTGTACTTCGGCCTTTATCACATGGGTGGTAATATGATTGTCTGAAACATTAAGTTCAGATTCAGAGGTTGGGAGTTGAAGCAATGTTACTATTTCTGCTTCAATTGGGTTTGGTACATGGGTAGAAGCCCTTTCAGGTATGTATACTTGAAGAGTATCTTCTGCTGGTTTTGTTAAGCATATCTCATTATTCGATTTTTTTGATTTGGGAGGAGTTGTACTTTCAAGTACACGTTTTTTTCTTTCTGACTTTGCTTTTGGGATTTCTAGTTCCACCATCTCCACTTCAGAAAGTTCTTCCGTCTCTTTGGTGCTGTCATCAGTGGCAAGTATGTTGAATCTTTCTGTTCTGTACAGAAATCTGCTCTTCTTTTTTAGTTTGATTTTGGGTAGTAGTGTCATTCTTTTTTCCAATTATTCTATTTATATGCTGGCGTTTTGGTAATGATTTGGGAATACCAGCGTCAATGCAAGGAATTGGATTCTGATCGACTTGATGAAGAAGTAGAGTTATCAGGAATCCTTGATTCTGCACCAGACAAGAAATGAGAAACTTGTATATCATCAGTTGAATGCTGATTCTTGGATGCTACTTTCGCATAAGTCGAATTATTACCTAAAATATGTTTTCTTGCAGCTTTATAGGTGATATGTTCATTATTAGCAGTATCTATTATAGTCTGTTCTAATTTATACAGAGGACATTGTCTTGAGTTCGGAGAGTGAGCTCCCCTCCACAACGATAACAAAATCTTTCGGATACACAATCTTTGGAGGTATCGTGGAATTCAGAAGCATTATGGAATTTGGAGCAAATGAAGCATCTTTTTTCATTGGTGCATTTCCCAATAACATGACCAAAATCATAACACTTGTAACACTGCATAGGTCGTGGGTGGAATTCTTGACAGCAATGCTCAAGTGTCTGACTTTTATATAGTCTTGAAGATAGGGTTGTGGTAAATATCAACAAGATGGCATTGTTATCTCCTGGTAGCTTTTAACTTTATAAACAGAAGAGGGGCATCTCTTCAGTATGTCTTCATCAGAAAACTCATATAAATCTCTACAATATATTAATCCTTTTGACTGGTTGAAGGTGCTGTGAGGATAAACTTTCCCAATGCTATCTGAATCAGAAGGTTTAAAATTTCTCAATAATACTGCTTGGGATTCATTCCCAGCCTTAATTAATAGATTATATCCAAAACGCTTCAATTTCCTTGAGGAATGGTACCAACTTTCTTCTCAAGGCATTCGTATCCCTTAATGATGTTGTTGCACCCTTCCTTGTACGAAGCAACATACCAAATTGGCTCAGGTAATACCCTTGGAGCAATTTTTCTGGGCATCACACAAGTCAGAGTACTTTGGAATATAGTCAAATTCAGAATCCAAAACGTTTGATATTATGCAATTTTGCACAGCCAGAAAATCCGCAAATGTTGCCACTTTTGATATTGGAAAGGGCAACCATAGCTTTGGAATGATCCTGAAAAGTTATATATGCTTCAAAATCTTTTTGTCTTTTGAGAGTTTCAGCTTCATCCTTTCAATCTCTCCGAATGGTTTAAAATGAGTGAACAATTTTCATAATTCATATCAAGTGCAATGCCCGTACAATACAAGACTCTACAATTTTCATTTGCACTGCCAGATTTTTTAATCCCCTGGCATCCTGGGGATGAAGGAATAAATGGTTCCAGTGTGTAAAATACTCTGGGAAACTGGAGGAAAGGCCCTTTTTAGTTCCCTGGTCGTCAACCGAGTTGTCATTACTTGAAGTCGCTAAAGTCGTCAACAGTGCCGGTGGAGAGTCAGCAAATCCAGGGGAGGGGGGGTCATTAGCCGAATTATCCATAAGAAGGTTTTAGTTTGTTTGTTTAAATGTTTTGTGTTTGTTTGTTTGTTTTACCTGTTTGAGAATATTAAGAAAGTATCATACGTTGTAAAGGGCATTTACATTCTCCACTATCGGCACAGTGAGAGCATACTTCCCAGATGATCCGCTCCATACCCTACCCGTAGGATTGCATCAAAACAGATACAGAGGCACAGGTGTAAGCTAAACCCGCCTGTTGGACTGAGACCATAAAATCATGGAATCATCCCCCTTGCATCTGTAATGACGGGCTTCCGGCCATAAGCCGAGAGTCCTATTCCCAAAGATTGGATCCCCCTGGATTCCGATGACCCAACCTCCGGGAACAGTTCCGCCAAAAGGTCCAAACCATCTTCGGGACGGCTGACGTCATCCTATACTCTCACATATAGCTTTGAATGAAAATCCCTCCCAACCGTGATCCCTTCTCCCATTCATCAAACCTGCATGATGTAACGAATGTGGAAATATCCACGCTATTTACTAGTAAAAAAAAAAATTGAATAAAAGAAATATTACTAATAGGGTATGGACAGCAAGAAGAAAGTAGGATGCTAAAAATAGGAAGAGGTCGAAATAAAAAAAAGGAATTAGTGAAAGACTAAAGAGAGAAATTTAGATTCGAGACTTGGGGAAAATTTCCCAAGTTCGAGAGCCCTCTTGCCCGTTTCAAGGCTTCACCAAGGAAGAAACATTCCAAGGTGAAGCCAAGAAACTTCGTCAAGGGCATTCTCTCATTAAGAGGGGAAGAATGAAGTGGGCAGTATTGCTGAGCGAAATGCGAAATGCGTTGCCTGTAAGGAAAGTGAGATATCTCCGCCCACAGTGGATATAGGGGCGGAGCCTGGCCGAACGTTGCGTGCACTTCAGGAATATGCGGCCGGGACCATAAGTGGGGTCAGAATGCTTATTATATGGGGTCGGTAAGGTCGCTAAGGTACCCCCAGGGAATGGGTGCACAAAACATCCAAAAAGCGGGTACGAGGTATCATGTTTAAATCGATGCTTTGTATAGTAACAGTTAATAGAATTATCATTGAGGAAAAACTAACAAATCAAATAAATCATAATCTGAGAATTAAATTTATGATCGGTTACCATTCTTGTACATAAAATGTAAATATTTTCTATTTCTCTTTTACTTAAACATCACCATATGGCCAAAATTCTCAAAACATGACTACTTGGGATATAATAATATATATATATATATATATATATATATATATATCATATATATACATATATATACTATATATATATATATATATATATATATATATATATATATATATATATATTGTCTTGAGGCCCACTGAACAGTTGAAAGCGCTGAATGGGGTCGTGCTCAGAAAAACACTCGGGAACAATAACAGTTGTTGTTTGGCTCTATTCACCAAAACATCCAAAGTAAATCTCTTCAGGTGCTGGAATATTACTTACGAGCCAAGATCAATAGAAATAGATTGAGATATGAATTTAGGCCAAATGCTAAGCACTGGGACCTTTGCGGTCATTCATTGCTGAAAGGGAAATAGACTAGAGAGGCCTGAAAGGAGTAACTGGAGGAAATCCCCTCAGGTGCCTCGGAGAGGGTGGATAGCAAGAGGGAAGAAAGAATATTAACAGAGGTACAGTAAAATGAATGAAAAGGGTTGAGGGAAGGGGCCGAAGGGATGCTGCAAAGAACCTTAAGTAATGCCTTCAGTGCAACGTATGAGGTTCACTGACGGCACTAGTCCCCCTACGGAGAACATGATTAACAGAAAGAGCAAGAATCTCCTAGTAGCTTGTAACACGACGTTTTCACAATTAAGAGTTTCTGTTACTGAACAAGATTGAATGAAAAGAAGTATTAAATATAGTGTGTCTATCGAATGATTTTTTTTTTCTTGGTCCCGTATTCCGTTGTTTTGCAGTTTCCCAGGTCATTTAAATCCTCATCTTGATCTTTCATGGGATAATCCTTGCTTTCTACATTGAACCCGAGACTACTTCAAATACATTTGTTTGTCTATTATCGTTCTCCTTCCTATAAACGAATAATTACACATACATATATACATACCTACGTACTACATACATACTTGTTAGTTTGTTTGTAAGGTGTTTCAACGTTGCATAGAACCAGTGGTTATTCAGCAACGGGACCAACGGCTTTACGCGACTTCCGAACCACGTCGAGAGTAGACTTCTATCACCAGAAACTTCATACATACACAGGTTACCACGATAGTTCTTCCATGGTGCTTGCTTGATTGGCCAACACCTTAATGAGGGCTGTCGACCTCTAACAAGACCACCTTGCCCTTAAATGACCCAAGGGCTTCTTAACTTAACCCTGGGGGAAAACTGGCAACGCAGTTCAAAATGTGTACCAATGTTTCAATGTTTCCAAGAATATTACAGGTGGTCTTATAAGAAAAAGCGTAGGATCGTTCGAAGCAAAATTCAGGGGTCGTTATCCAGGACTAATATTTCTTTTAGGTCATTAATTTTTGTGATACTTTTGCGTTATTTATCTTTATGATATTTATTGTGTCTTTTGTGTTTTTTACGGTCATCCCCAACGGTCTTGTACTAAACACGCCACAAATGTGGATACATACCGCGTTAAAACCCTTGGAGGGTCACTATCTAGGAAAGATCCAAAGTAAACATATGATTATTTTAGCGTCCCGTAGGTTGGAAATGCATTCATTTGATAAATAAACTGTTCAGGAACATTTGATGTAGCCCAAAACGGCAAAAAAGGTTTAAAAAGATCATAACTGTCTTATAATGATGACAACGTCGTGTAATGTGTAGGTACCCAAAAAGGAAATCGAAAAATAACAATATAATGTTGGTCATGTTTTTTTGGTGTGGTTCAAAGGTAACTAAACGTTTGCTATTTCCATTAGATTTTAAAAAATCTTATAGGACGGATCCAAGCTCGGACACGCAATAATCCTAGGATTAGGCCACGATAAAAGCCGCTCTTAACAGAGGGAGGCGAAATTCCCGAGAAACGAGGCGTTTACCCAGGAATCAAAGAAAACGGCAGCTCAGAAAGGGAAAAGAAGAGACACGTATTCCGGAGATCCTGCACAGTTGAGCATTATTCAAATTCACCTCAGGACCCAAAGAGAATATCCTTGCTGTGCTCTATTTAAGGTTATAACGATGAAAATTTATTAAGAAAATAAAATAAAAATAACAAAAAAATCAATCAAATAATCAAACAAACATAGGGACCAGCGGAAAAATATTCAAAATTTGGGTTCAGTACCAAAATGAAATATTTCAAACTACATAAACTAGATAATTTGAGCTGGCAAAGGCGGTGCGTGTGGATACAATGAAATACGTAGCACATTAGCACTCAATATGAACAAAAAATGCTGGAATCCATACCCAGCAGCTGGATTTGGAACAAAACTCAATAACTTAACTACTAAGACTGTCCCATTGCCTGACCGCATGGGTGGCACGTGTTTCAGTCGTGAATAAAATAGGTAAAAAAACAATAAATAATACAAACAAAAGAGACCACTTACCTGTTTTAAACCTATTCTGGTGTTTCTTAATCTTATCTAACATGAATCTTGACACACAAAACTATACTACATCTCCCACCCCCACTCGCCTATCGGCCAACGAGAAGCGTATTAACAGTGTCCTTCATCAAGGTGTTTATTATACTCAATACATAAAGTTAAAGAACACAATAAAAACTCCTTGATAATACATTAAGGTTTCACTATCCGCAACAAACAATATAAATTTTGATACTCGAGGTGTGTAAGGCACCTAGCACTCTTAATCCTCAAACGCTAAAATAACTTCCTAATCTAAATCAATCTTAGTCTGGCAATATTCAATAAAAAAAAATGCTATGCAAAGATTTGGAGGCTTGTCTAAACACAAATCCCACCCCTGGCTAAAATATATGAAAAGCGCTTTCAGTTTCAAAGTTTACTTTCAATTTCCTATATTTTTACACAGCTGGTTCTAAAAAGCTGATATGAGTACTCACCAAGGGTTCCTGTGGCTTCCGGAGGGTCGCAGAAACGATCTCTCCTTTCTCATTCTGCCCCTGTAACACGTTAAAAAGTTTAAATACATATTCTGTCTAGTGTGTGTGTCAGTTTTTTGGGTAAATTAAAAGTACGCTATAAAGACCTATTCATTTCTGTTTAGTTGTTTGTCCGTTTTTTAGGTAAATTAAAAGTAAGCTAAAAAGACCTATTCATTTCATTACGAAATTAAGACAAGTGTTAACTACGAGAGCTGAATACAGGTAAAAGGAAGGGATCCGTTAAACTATCAAACATTTTATATGCCGTGGATGAAAACAACTTGTTCGCACTAAAATTGTTATTTGTCATTCTTGAGTAATGGGCCTCTAGTGACTTATACGTCGATCTGATACAGAATTCAAGAAGCGGGTGTTGCAATGAAGGTTTTGTACATTTTTTTCAAGGTTGTAAGTCAGAAATCTCACGAGAAGTTAGAATGCTCTCAAAACATCTAGATTTTAGTCACGCTTTTTGGGTACACTTAACACTTAAAGGCACTAAATCAGAAATGGAAGTTAACTTGAGAAACTTCAACCTCGTCGGGAGAATGACCTCACTCTATCCCATTGTGCGCCGCTTTAGTTTCCTCGCTGGAAGCTGCAGTTTCTTCGTTTTATTCCCATTTTGGATTTATAGTTTTGCAGTGGCCAAGTTATCCAAAATATGTGAAGAAATCGAGAAGTTAAGAGGATATTGTGGCTATTACATTCGGTTATATATGTACGTATATATATCAAGAGGGATAGCTCTCTCTCTCTCTCTCTCTCTCTCTCTCTCTCTCTCTCTCTCTCTCTCTCTCTCTCCCATATCGTTTATTATCCAATACACTATGCCTTGGAAATTACTTACACCAAAGGGGAATTACAACTGATGTGCTTCGTTGCCAGAGGAATTTGAACCGAAGTCAGATTTATTCACAACAATGTACAGTGAATTTTGACTATAGAGCCATCAAGAGAGGTATAAAGTACATCGATCCTTTTCGGTTTATTTGTGTAAGGTCTGACCTAGTGCGTCTTATCCTAACCTGACCTAATGCACAGCGTCCTACTGGCCTGGGTAACCAGCCCTCCGATCATCAACCTCATCTTAATTCATGCTTGCTAATTACTTTATGAAAACAGTACTGAATCTTTGAGCTATCTGAACAGTTACTAAGCAATTACCAGGTATCATACTCAATAACTGGAAGTATCCAGGTATCAATGATATTACCTACTGATGTATATTACTTTTTCCAATGCAAAACTTTCAAGATTTGCTGAGAACTGAAAAGATAAAAGATATATATTGCTACGAGATTCATGAATTTGAATGCTTGTACGTAACTCTCTCTCCGCATAAAAATTCATATAAAATTTTGAATATAACCAAATTGGGCTATACAAGAACAAAAAAAAGGTGAGGAAGTACTCATAGCAAATTAGCGATTCGCTACGGCTCCCACAAAGTTTAACTAGCTCCACCTCTACCCATACACTGAACGATTGTCGACAAACAATACAATATGAACGATCTCCGCACCGATTTCAGTCTGAACAAATATTTTGTCTCGAGAAGACATAGCATCATCTCTACCTTTATATCGGCAGACGTTTAAACACATACATTGAACGATCTGTGTATGACAGACATAAGTCGCAAGTTACACGAAACTCCGCCCACTTTTGCATTCAGACAAGCCCATACACAGTGTTTTGCGAACGATACAGACAGTGTATGGGGCCCTTAACTTGGAGCAACACCCTCTATTGTATCCTTCACTGCTAAAACCCCGTGCTGCCGAAATGCTTCCTTTTCCTGGCAAAATCCGAATACATGGCATGTTGGACCTCGCAAAAACGGGTAACGGTACTTGCGCACAAACCGACCCACGCCAGCAAGCATCGGAAAAGGCGGGAAACAAGGGCATAAATGGAAGTTAATCAGGGGTCAGCAGTTCGGTTCGTGACCAGCCAGCTTCACACCTCTTGTCAGTTGCCACTCTGCCAACAACCATCCCACAAAGACACTCTTTGGTGCGTTGTCCAGATCCGCT
Source organism: Macrobrachium nipponense (assembly GCF_015104395.2). Lineage (NCBI taxonomy): Eukaryota > Metazoa > Arthropoda > Malacostraca > Decapoda > Palaemonidae > Macrobrachium > Macrobrachium nipponense. The sequence goes on along the minus strand of NC_087219.1, from coordinate 56,941,665 downwards.
GTGTCGCCCAGATGTGCTTTCAAGACATCTCGTCCAAAGGACTAAGGTAATGTGTGGATTTGGAAGTTTACTCGGAATCATATTTTCTTTGCTGTATTTCAGCTGCTCTCTTTATTCATTCCCTTGCAACTGCCTTAAGAGCCACAACGAACTTGTGTAACCTTTACTTGTGTAACGTAAATCATCAGTGTCATTCCAACTTGCATCACATTTGACGTTGAATGATTCTCCCTCTCAGGTTTCAGCATTCCCAATTGAATGTTTTTATTTGTGTCAGGACCCTCCTCGAAGGGCTATTTTTCATACACCAGAAAAGCAATTAATTATAACTGGTGTTCTCCAATGTTAGAGTCACGATAAGTGAAGTAACAGTGTGTGCAAATATTAACTGAGAGGGATACAAATACAAGTAAAAATATTACAATATATTTACAAATACAGAAATGATTGCCGGAACTTCTCTCCATAAATACAAAAATATATGAATATCAATCACACGAATATGAATACAATAATTAAAACACCCACACTATTAATTGAAGAACCAAAACATTCTCCAAAATAAGGGGGTCCCGAAAGAAAGGAGAAAATAACGGCCAGAAAGAAGCCTAACAATTAACAAAACTAAGATAGCCTAACAAATGTAAAGTGGCCACCAAGAGTTTTAATCCCTATTGAGATTCTTATAAGAGGAAATGTCTTAATCCAGTATGACGTATGTGGAAGTCAAAGAACCGGGAAGGTATGCCCCGCTATCTTCCAACTATGTGCAGAGTAAGGCCCGACCTCCTCAAGATAGACCCAAGTCTCTCAGACGTCACAAAAATTAAAGGCTTTATACCTGCTCACGGAGAGGTCCCCCAGGAAAATACTGCCCCAAGGCTACAGCAAGATGAAGCAGCAGCATTGCAATAAGCTTGTAATGGAAATTACTTTATAGTAAAGAAAGATAAAGGAAAGTAAAACGCATTTTCGAGAAGTTCGGCAGCAAGGAGGCATTCGCGCAGGTGTTGGAGGTGCCTGTTCTCATGATGGTTCTAGAATCGGCCGGAGTGTTGTGGAACGCAACAGCAGCAGAAGTGTCATGAGAAACGCCGCAACTTTCAATGCAATACTTCGTCGACAAACTTCTAAATCGTTCCGGTAATCTCGGGAGTCTGACGTTCGCCGCAGGCCCCGCCCCCAGGATGCAGTATAAATACGATGGACGAAGTAGGAGATCATCAGTTAGTCACAGAGTAAGAGATCATTAGTAAGAGTCACAGATCAGATCAGTGAGAGCTCAGCAGCAGAGATCAGAGATCATCTGAGAGAGATAAAAGAAGAAGGAACCGACGAAGGATCAGAGAAAAAGTCGCTTGAGAATTGGTCGAATTCTGGTCAAGTCGTCTTCAGTAGTAGAAGACCGAGTTATTTCGACGTTGTGGAAGACTTCAGAGAAGAAACATTCTGCTAGAGGTTTTGGGGAGTTCCTGCCCTTCAAGCATCAAGAGTAGACATTATTTTCTGCAATACGGAGGCAAGAAGGCGTCTACAATTAGAGTTCTCCTTTTGTGAAGCCATCGCTTTGAGTTGCAAAACTGGTCGGCAAGTACTTTCATTACCTCACTGTTCCCCCAGTTCATGCAGTGTAAGATTTTACCTTTTTATGTAAATAGGAGACACCATTCTGCGTTTATCTTTGTTAGTAAGCTTGTAAATAAACCTTTGTTGTGTTAGTGTTTCTTTCTATATTCGTATCCCCAGTTTCAACTGTTGGTGTTGAATTTTTTTTCTTTATTTCATTTCGAACCTGAAGCGGACCTTCTCTCGGCTTGTAACAAAGCTCCAGGGATAAAGCGAGGTAAAATCTTTGTAAAATAAAGGATCAAACTTGCTGTAATCCATAAGTTGTGGTACCAACACGAAGGCCAGAACTAGACTCCCACACCTGGGTACAGGGACTTTCTAAGTCACCTCGAAATACTCCAAGGAAACCGAAAACAGGACTCTTGAGAATAAACAGACCAAGGATTCAAAATCAGGAATGGTAACGCTTAATAATGTGGAGGAAGAAAACTCAAAACCCTGATGGGGATACTATAATAAATAGCAAATTAGGGTAAACTAAAGCTAATGAACCAAAACCAAACAAAAAGGGAATGGTAAAGTTCTAACATTTGCTGTAACAATCAAAGTGATAGTGCGGTTCTGTATTGCAGAATAGGTGATCGTAGTGCCGTGAACTCACCTACCCCAAGGTGCCTCTTCCCTTCATCAGCCAGCTTTGAGAAGTCCTTCCGGAATTGTAAATGTGAAAATTAGATTCATTTATGCAACCTGCATTGTCCCATCCCGATTATGTTTAACTTCAAAATCTTAAAGGTTTTCTCAGAGTATCCTCTGGATTGTTTGAGAAACCTTTGCTTTGTAAACTAACGTAAATCACGGTGCAACGGAGTTTAATTTGGCTTAAAGCTTCCCTTGCATTCCTCTTCTGTTTCATGTAATTATAATTAAATGAAACGTTGACTTCCTCCTAACCCACAATTAACTTTGAATCGATTCAATTGACTTTTGTATGAGGGTAGCCCCCCAGATGAAAGCAGAGATAACTCGGGTAACAAACAGGTAGAAAGTTGCAAATTATATTACAAGGACAAATGTGTAGTTGCTACAAAGTAAAAGAAAAGCTGCTGAAAAAGATAGTTTCCAATCATGTAAAACCAGTTAATGATTTACAATTAAAAACCCTATTCACTCGGAACAGACCCAGCTTTAGGGGGAGTTCCCGACGGTCATCACGTGGTATATCATTATTCTAGCAACCGGAAGGATTGTAATTCCTCCACCTATATTGGATATACCACTTGCACTGTCGGAGAGAAATTTTGCAAGCACGCACAGACAGTGTCGTTAAAATATCACATTGTGGCATTCCATGGCGAAAAAAAAAATAACGAAAAGACAGCTTACTGAAGGTGTAAAGGGTCTGTGTAGTGACAATTCTATGGGGCACTTGAGAGTGACAGAGGGCGTCTCATAAAGGACCTGAAAACCTTCCTTGACCTCTAAGGACGAAGGATCCAGGGGCTTCTCAAATTTAAGACCTTTTTTTTCCAGTGAATTTTGTGCGGAACATTTTCTGGTTTTGATATCTGTTATACATATACACAAATTATACATATATATATATATATACATATATATATATATATATGCAAACACTTATATATATATATATATATATATAGATATATATATATATATATATATATATATATATATATATATATATATATATATATATATATATTATATATATATATATGCATACATATATATATACACACACACATATATATATATATATATATATATATATTAATATATTATATATATTTATAATAATATGTATATACATACATACATACCAACATATATAAATATTAATTTAATTATAATAATCCTATATATATTATATATATATATATATACATATATATATATATTATATATATATTTTATATATTATATCATACATACATACATATACATACATACATACATACATACATAAACAATATATTTGAAATGTTAAATACTCAATTCTTTTCTATAGTTGTGCCGTTGTTTTAGTTGACCGTTCTTTGAGTTGTTACATGTTAGAAATTCCATGACAATTGCATTATTTCAACAACTTGTTTACTTAGTTGTAATTGTTATGCTTAGTTATGAAATAAAGTAAATATTTCAGTCTGGCAAGATTCTGGAAGAATTATGATCCAAAAGGTCGCCATGGAGAACAAATACAAGGAATTATCAAGAAGTTGCTTTCTATTATAATTCTACGAACTTCGAGTTGTAAAGTGAAGAGAGAGTTCAGAACATTGGAAAGAACCAGCGTTTTTATATTTTTTATATATATATATATATATATATATATATATATATATATATATATATATATATATGTGTAAAATAAACGACGGAGTTTCCGCGATATCTTTCGATGTTCAAATCCTTTACTTAGCAGCTGAACTGACTTTTATGAGGAAAGGACAAATACAAGAAAGGTCGTAGAATTGATAGATAGGGATTATAAAGAGATTAGTACCTAGAATCTGTCAGACCTGGAAGGTGTGTAACCTTCCCAAACAAGCATAAACATGAGTACAATTAAAGGTTTAAGACAATCTGCTCAGACCCAAGGACAAGACAATCAAAGGATTATTATAGGTGACAGCTATTCAGAACTTTGGTAACAAAAACATATTCGCAATACATAATTCACAATACATATTAAACATACTATACAACGAAGATATCTCTAAGGCAACTAATTTTTATTTAAGTCTGTAATTATATCTTTGAGGTCATTCTTAAACATGTTACAAATTACAAGGGTCTTCGTTGTATATATATGTATTGTGAATATGTTTTTGTTTACCAAAGTTCTGAATAGCTGTCACCTATAATAATCCTTTAATTGTCTTGTCCTTGGGTCTGAGCAGATTGTCTTAAACCTTTAATTGTACCCATGTTTATGCTTGTTTGGGAAGGTTACTCATCTTCCAGGTGTGTCGGATTCTATCTGTCAGGTATACGACCTTTCTTGTATTGTCATTTCCTCATGTAAGTCAGTTCATCTGCTAAGTAAAGGACGTTTGAACGTCGAAAGATCTCGCAGAAACTCCGTTGTTTATTTTCCCCGTGGCTTATACCTTTATTTATGGATTTATCACGTTCCTAACTTTCGTGATATATATATATATATATATATATATATATATATATATATATATATATAGTATATTTTTTGTAATTGCCCGTTCGTACCCTTTTTTATTCTTGTTAAAGTCAAGAAGATCAATATATGAAATGAAGACATCCATTCGAATCCATAACGAATCCCAGGGATTTCTCTTTCATCTGGATTTTTGGGAAAGTCTTTGACTTTTGAAGCATCTGTTGTTGTTTTGAATCTGGAAGAGATATCGTATGATCTGAAAGATTCTTTTCTTTTTACTCTTGCTCTTTTCCAATATCTGTTGATCAGACATCGAGCGAGCTTGCATTGCATTATTGTTTTAATATATATATACACACATATATATATATATATATTATATATATACTATAGTACCCTATATATATAATATATATATATCTAATAAAGGAGCCCATAAAAACACCAAAATGTAGAGAGAAAAGTACTATATTTCAGAGACTGCTGTCTCTCTTCTTGGAGGTATAGAATGAGAAAAGTTTACAGAAAAGGTGGTATTATACCACCTTTTCTGTAAACTTTTCTCATTCATATACCTGAAGAGAGAGACAGCAGTCTCTGAAATATAGTACTTTTCTCTCTACATTTTGGTGTTTTTTTATGGGCTCCTTTTATTAGATGGAATTCTGTTGTTACAGAACACTTTTACCAGTCATATAATATATATATATATATATATATATATATATATATATAAATATATATAATATATATATATATATATATATCAAAATCGCCGACGTCTCTGGACCACAAGTCCCATTTCAAGGCTAAAGCGACAACCAAATTTTAAATCATTAACATTACTAAGACAAACATGAAAATTAAGAATTACAATCGTCATAAAATTATTCAAACAAGCATTGAAATACGGAGTCACAGGCATTCAAGCCCAAGAAGAAAGTCAGTCGAGTGACAACGTAGGCAAGCTAGGAGTTCCAGGAACACACTCAAGTATAGAGGCGTGGCAGACGACTGGGAGTCTAACTACGGAACAATCTGTTTAATAAATCATGATCCCAGAACCGTAAAAAGTTGGTCGTTCGTGGCTCTGTCTATTATTTCAAAATCATCATATTTTATTATAAGCTTACATTAAAGCACATGATCACAGTGTTAGAGAATTCAGGGTTCGACAGTTTACCCCCTGTTCTGTAGCTAAGTATATCTTTTAGTTTTACCAGACCACTGAGCTGATTAACAGGTCTCCTAGGGTTGGCCCGAAGATTAAATATTTTACGTGGCTAGGAACCAATTGGTTACCTAGCCACGGGACCTACAGCTTATTGTGGGATCCGAACCACATGATATCGAGAAATTAATTTCTATCATCCAGAAATAAAATTCCCTGCTTCCGCGTTT
>NC_087219.1:56910535-56930535 GCF_015104395.2 Macrobrachium nipponense | reverse complement strand
AGACGGACCTCTAAGTATCCAGAAAACTGGAGAGTGAGGGAGAGAGAAAAGTTCATGGTTCTGCATCCATTATCAGAGGTGGCCAAACAGTCGATCGCGACCTACCAGTCGATCGCTGTTCCCCCACAATCCTATATAAATAAAAAAAAACACAAGCATATATATATATATATATATATATATATATATATATATATATATAGATTTATATATATGAGGCAACTGTACTCATGTTTTATCGTACTACGGTGCTACTTGAGAAACACATTTTCCCCAAGTGATAATAGTGTGATCATGTAGTATGGTAAATAGTAAAAGCGTTTCAGCCTTTAGAGTAGATCTCGGAGTCCAAACGTATGGCCACCCATCATTACAGGATGGGGTATATTATATATAGATCATCCAAAGGTATGGAGGCTTTCAGCCTAGTGGGTTCGCAATTGATTTGACAGTTTAAGGAGTAATGTGGTAATGACTACTGAAAGCCTCAACGTTATCTATGCTTTTGGGATGAAGTTCTTAGCACTATGCCCTTCTCCATCCTGGTTGCAACCCATTCAGTTGACTCATTACCAGGTGCACAATTTATTGCTTAGGTCATCAGAAGAAAACTGAGTATTTAAAAGAAACTGGCTTGAGGTACGCCTTCTAACGTCTGGGCCACATTCCATTCATTTTCTGAACCCGTTCGAGTCCCTGTCACCCTTAAGGTGTAATTGCTACTCACATGGTTTAATGTAGATATAGTTCAGTTAAATTAAATCTCTAGAATTTTACATAAATTTTTTCCTCCATTGATACCGGCCTTCAACCATAGATTGTATGTTATCGTTCAGTTCTATTGCAAGGTCTTTTAAGAGTGCCAGAAAGGAACTTCCATTGTTTTCAGGCACTGAGAACAAGAATTCATAACTATATATACGCACATATATAATATATATATATATATATATATATATATATATATATATATATATATATATATATATATATATATATAGATAGATAGATATAGATATATCTATATGTACATATATATCTATATATATACATATATATATATATATATATATATATATATATATAGCTATATAGATCTATAAATATATATACATATCTATATATATATATAATATATATATATATATATATATATATACACCAACAACACACACGTATGTCGTACGCGAAAATTTTCCCACATGTAAAAACTAGCTATAATACTAGTGCAAAATCAGCAAGATATTGCACTAGTATTGTAACTAGTTTTAACAACGTAACCCACAAGGGAAATTTGTCCCCATCTTGACAGAGCGAGCAACACAACTGACTTGCCCCTAAATAATTCTGGAAAACATGATGAAGCTATGAGGTAACAAAATGCGAAATCGAAAGAAGAAAAGATTAAACAGAAACTACTTACGATCGTTTTCATAATTTCAGTGTCATCTACGAGTTCTGTTCACCAATAAGAGGAGGGTTTGTGTCGCAAGGTACACGTTTGATACCATGCTATGAACAATTCGCCGTCCACTTTAGTCGGTCATCACGGCTTGTGGAATGTGAATATTCTAGAATCAAGGAATAATTATTAATTTCCGAAGGCAGAATCAAGGGAAAATTACTTAATTTCCGGAGGGAGCTGGTTGGGGAAAATATACCACCTGTTTTTATTTATTCAAATTGAAATGGTGTCACAGCAACAATAATGTTCGCCCCCGTTAGTAAGAAGAAGAAGAAGAAGAAGAAGAAGAAGAAGAAGGATGAGAACAGAGAGAGAGAGAGAGAGACAGACAGAGAGAGAGAGAGAGAGAGAGAGAGAGAGAGAGAGAGAGAGAGAGAGAGAGTAGCTTTTTTAAGAGAAGTAGGCGAGATCATATTAGATACATGATTAGCTTACAAGAAAAGGTGTAGGGCCAATAAATTCAACCTTGAAAAAAGGCTCGGAGAATATGAGAAAACCTCTTCGTAGCTGGTGTGAATATTACATGAGAAAAAGAATTACATTTTGATCACGGCTTCTGATACTGTTAATAATAATAATAATAATAATAATAATAATAATAATAATAATAATAATAATAATAATAATAGCGCCTTAGGTCAACACAATACCAAAAAGGCAAAGTAACGAGAACTGAAGGGATAAAAGCTACCAGATGGGAGCAAACATCAAAAAAAAACACACAGATGAGACTGGATACAAATACCTAGGAATAATGGAAAGGAGGGGATATAAAACACCAAGAGATGAAGGGACACGATCATGGAAAGAATACATGCAGAGACTCAAGGCGATACTCAAGTTAAAACTCAACGCCGGCCGGAAATATGATAAAAGCCATAAACACATGGGCTCAGTGCCAGTAATCAGATACAGCGCCAGGAATAGTGGAATGGGCGGAAGGCAGAACTCCACAGCATAGATCAGAAAACCAGGAAACATATGACAATGCACAAAGCACTACACCCAAGAGCAAATACGGACAGACTATACATAACACGAAAGGAAGGAGGGAGAGGACTACTAAGTATAGAGGACTGCGTCAACATCGAGAACAGAGCACTGGGGGCAATATCTAAAAAACCAGTGAAGACGAGTGGCTAAAGAGTGCATGGGAAGAAGGACTAATAAAAGTAGACGAAGACCCAGAAATATACAGAGATAGGAGAATGACAAACAGAACAGAGGACTGGCACAACAAACCAATGCACGGACAATACATGAGACAGACTGAAGAACTAGCCAGCGATGACACATGGCAATGGCTACAGAGGGGAGAGCTAAAGAAGGAAACTGAAGGAATAATAACAGCGGCACAAGATCAGGCCCTAAGAACCAGATATGTTCAAAGAACGATAGGCGGAAATAACACCTCTCCCATATGTAGGAAGTGCAATACGAAATAAAACCATAAACCACATAGCAAGCGAATGCCCGGCACTTGCACAGAACCAGTACAAAAAGAGTCATGATTCAGTGGCAAAAACCATCCACTGGAGCCTGTGCAAGAAACATCAGCTACCTTGCAGTAATAAGTGGTACGAGCACCAACCTGAGGGAGTGATAGAAAACGATTAGGCAAAGATCCTCTGGGACTATGGTATCAGAACAGATAGGGTGATACGTGCAAATAGACCAGACGTGACGTTGATTGAAAAAATCAAGAAGAAAGTATCACTCACTGATGTCGCAATACCATGGGACACCAGAGTTGAAGAGAAAGAGAGAGAAAAAATGGATAAGTATCAAGATCTGAAAATAGAAATAAGAAGGATATGGAATATGCCAGTGGAAATCGTACCCATAATCATAGGAGCACTAGGCACGATCCCAAGATCCCTGAAAAGGAATCTGGAAAACTAGATGCTGAAGTAGCTCCAGGACTCATGCAGAAGAGTGTGATCCTAGAAACGGCGCACATACTAAGGAAAAGTGATGGACTATTAAGGAGGCAGGATGCAACCCGGAACCCCACACTATAAATACCACCCAGTCGAATTGGAGGACTGTGATAGAGCAAAAAAAAAAAAAAAAATAAATAAATAAATAAATTAATAATAATAATGATGGACTTAATTAATTTATGACGATTATTAAACTTCACGAATTGTTGCATTGTCACGCTTGTATTATCCAGATTATTTGTACATACATTTCATTAAGGATGCCATAATATAACTACATATTTGAGATGTAGAACAACACTCCCTAATGGGAACAAATCTAGTTAGCATCCGGGCAATGCTGCAATATTATGTTTTCAACCTTAATTACGCACTAAATTGTTTATAAATTTTATACTGACTAAATATATATATATATATATATAGTATATATATATATATATATATATATATATATATATATATATATATATATATATATATACACACACACAAATCTAACCTGCTAGTCTTAATTATGAGGAACATCTTTAGAATGTATACTTGAGTAACTAATTATATTCGATTCTAAATTGATATAAGACTTTGCAATTCAATTCTATTTATCCGTGAAAATAAATATGGCATGGTCATGGCATCCAATCCCGTAGAAAATCGGCCTAAGTCATCTGAGGCAAATACGACTCCGATAACAATCTTGGTAGTTTTCTATGGATAGTTTCAGATTAATATGTTGATATTCTCATCGTCTCAGCATACGTGCCAATGCCATCGATGGGTACAAAAGCGCCTCTTACTGGTTTTACTTTCTCCAATAAATGTAGGAAAAAGTAAACTTCGTAATGCGCCAATCTGGAGGGAAAGAAGTATATCTTAGTTTAACCAGACCACTGAGCTGATTAACTCTCCTCCTAGGGCTGGCCGGAAGGATCAGATATCTTTACGTGGCTAAAGAACCAATTGGTACTCAGCAACGGGACCTACAACTTATTGTGGGATCCGAACCACATTGAGAAATTAATTTCTATCGCCAGAAATAAAAAAACCTCTGTTCTGCGTTGGCAGTGCTGGGAATCGAACCCGTACCCTGAGATCGGTAGTCGAGCATGTTACCTACTCGTCCAACGAGGATCCTCACTACCGAGGAGATGCCCCAAGGCCTTGCAGGGAGCTATAATTGTAAATTGATTGGAATGTGATGTTACAATATTGTTCACTATTTTCATATCATTATCTGCAGTCTTTTGTGACCTCATGGTTTTAAACATTCGTCAATGCCGTAGTCACTTGAGTCAAATTAGAAAATGCCGAGGGATACCAATCTGTCCATTTCATAAAATAACTGGTATATTCCCCCGATTAAGAGAGAATTGTTTTTATCGTTATTAGTTAAACTTCCACCTTCAGATCGGGGTCGTCCTTTTAAAAAGGAAACTGTTGATTGGGCAATAGACCTGAAACAAGCTCGTCTAAAATGTAGGTTCTTTGCATTGTATTTGAATGTGTTCGGTTGCCACTTATTAATGTAACATACATGTGAGCAGGGCCCGTGAGAGGGGGGTGAAGCTGGTTTCTTTACACCAGGGCCCGGTCTCAAAGGGGGCCAGTCACCCGACCAGGAGGGAAAAAAATGGGAGAGCAAATGGAGAGAGAGAGAGAGAGAGAGATAGAGAGAATACTAATATGCAAAACACACCATAAACATATGTATATATATAATAGAAGTTTCTACAGTTTATCAGTAAAATAATAGTTGTTGAAAAACTTTTTCTAAATAATCTTAAGCCTGGAGTGACACCACGTAATTACGTAAATGAATGCAGCTCAGCTGTGTTGGAATATAAGCGATGTCAACTCTCCGTCTCGCTCAGTCACCATCATTCTGATTGCCTGGCAGGATGTACAGCAGTGGTTCCCAACCTGGGGGAAATGGTATGGACCGTATAGTGTTATGTGCATTGTTTATTTACACCAGTTTGTTTATGATAGTTTATCCATATTTTCCTTTAAAATATATGCAGACAGTCACACCTGGTTGTTTTTCATAATTTTCTTAGGGGAGGGGAGGGGGAGGCTTACATCGCATGGTTCTTACCCTTTAGCTGGATAATGCCTAATAGGCTGGTTATACCTACAGGTCTATAGCTTATAGGCTTGCCGCTTGCTTTGCTCACCAAATAGGCTGCTTCAAAGAAAAAATTCCAAAGTCGATTTTTGAGTCCAAGTCCATCCCTGTTAAATTAAATGAAATTGTTCAATAACAACATGTACATTTTTTAAACAAATTGACCAAAACTGTTGATTATGTACCATGTAATGGTGTAAGTGTCATAATGTCATTATCACCATTGTGCTTTAGCCTTTAGGGTAAAAGTTTTTTTTCCTCTTCTCACAAATCAGGTGCACAGAAGCGGAAAGAAAAACAGGCTAGGGAAGAGGCTGTTTCAGTGTGCAAGAACATTATTTGAAGTGGGTGTTAAGAAAATAGACACAATAGACACTAATGTAGCAAGAACAGAATATCTTGGGCCCTCATACCTCAGGAGTCAGACCCCTCAACTTCACAGTCATTAGTCCAGTATGCCCAACAGGAAGCCGAATCCGATGTAATAAATGCAGAACCCAAAGACACTGAACAACAAAGAGATATAGGTTTGATCCCTGATAGGCCATCTCGAGTGCAGATTGAAGATTTTGTTAGACAGGGCCCTCAGCCAATACCAAGTCAAATTGCTTCAGATGATAAGGGTAACAGTTTCCCTTATACAGTTTTGAAAGTTCAGAGACCAAATGGTGAAACTGGAAAACGAGATTGGCTAGTGTATAGTCAGCGTAAAAGAGCACTTTTTTTGTTTTCCTTGTCGACTGTTTATTGCAGGATGTACACACAGCCAAAAAACCCCTTCAAATTTGGCTTCATGTGGCATTGGAAAACAATCGTCATGGAAAAAACTTTATAATCGCATTCCAGAACATGAGCATACAAACTACCACAAACAGTGTTATCTAGACTGGCGTCAGTTAGAAGCACGTTTGAAAGAGGAATCTGGAATTGATGATCAGTTACAGAGATCAATTCAGTCTGAGAAAAGTAAATGGAAGCTAATTCTAAAACGAATCTTGGAGTTGTACTGACTTTAGGAGAGCGAGGCCTTTCATTTCAAGGAGAGTCTAGCATGATAGGTGATACAAATAATGGAAATTTTCTTGGTATAATTGAGCTGCTTTCTCGTTATGATGCCATTCTTCAAGATCATGTAGTATCTAAAGTGAGAGAAGCTCAGAAGGATGGGAAGCGTCTTCAGGCTCATTATCTTTCCTATTCGTCACAAAATGAATTCATTCAATGATGTGCCGAAAAGGTTAAAGACTGTATTCTTAATGAGCGTGATCAGGCCAAATATTATTCAATAATGGTTGATGCTACCCCGGATATGTCACATACTGAACAAAGTACATTCATCCTGAGATACCTAACTTGTGATGAATGTGGTAAATACCTGATACAAGAGAGATTTCTTTCATTTATTGATGACAGTAAGAAGACAGGGGCAGACATTTCAGAGATGATATTAAAATTTCTTAGTGATTCTCATATTCCTTTTGAAGATTGCAGAGGTCAGGGATACGACAATGGTAGTAATATGTCAGGTGAGTACAATGGAGTTCAGAGCCATCTTAAAAGAAAGAATTCTCTCTGCTTGTTCTCACCTTGTGGCTGTCCTTCCTTAAACTTGTGTGGTTCTGATGCTGCTGCTTGTTGCAAAGAGGTAGTAACATTTTTTGGGATGGTACAGACAGTATATAATATTTGCTCGAGCAGTCCCAAACGCTGGGAGATACTTAAGAGTCACATTGCGGCATCTCTTCAAGTGTTTTTTAAGGTTATTGACACAGTATGTGAGAGACTAAACAAGCGTTACCAGGCCATCTTCCAGATTAACAAACTATTTGGGTTTCTGTGGTCATATCTTGATATGACTGATGAAGTGATAGTAAATGATTCTAAAAACTTTAGCACTGAGTATAGCAAAGACATCGCTAGTGACAAGCTAACTGAGGAAATTCTGTACCTTAAGAATATACATAAAGCCAATTTGGATGACAACTCTCTCTCTCCACTTCTGCTTCTTAATAAGATCACAAAATTAAAACTACAAGATTTATTTCCAAATATATGCATAGCCTTGAGAATTTTTTTGACGTTGCCAGTCACAGTTGCCTCTGCAGAAAGATCCTTTAGCAAATTAAAGTTGATTAAGAATCACTTAAGAAGCACAATGAGACAAGAGAGATTATCATCACTAAGTCTTTTAAGCATTGAAAGTGATTTGGCACGAAAGATTGATTTTGATGATTTAATTGAGTGTTTTGCTGCTAGAAAAGCAAGGAAAGGAGTATTTCTTTAATAATTATACATGTATACTTGTATGAAACAGTCACATTTATGATTTATTTAATATAGGGAAATTTGAATTTCAAATTCATCAAAACTTTATTATGCATGATAATTATACACAACATGCAACAGGCCAACAGTGACTTACTGCACAATGCCACTTTAATGAGTTTCATGAGTAAGTTTTGTTTATCTCAAATTATACGTAATGTAATAACAAAATAAGTTGTTAACTGCAAGTCATAAATAAAGCTCCAATACGGCAAGATGAACAGAATTTACATCCTACCAGCGAACATTTATGGCTTTAAATTGGCTCTTAAAATTGGTCAAATTCTAAAATCCTGATCCCCCCAGCTGGATGGGCTCACTTCGCTCGCCAAATGGTAGGGGCCAATGACACTCACAGTACCAGGGCCCAGTGATGGCTCTCCCTGGCCCTGCATGTGAGGCAAGAATACAGTTGTCACTTATCAATATATAATGTTATTCACATGGTAGGTAAGAATACGTAATACAATGACAATTGCATGTTACATATAGATTCTAGTAACTACAAAAGGTAATAATCACTATACTCTGTTTTTTTTTTCCATTTGTCCATCCGCCTGTGGTGTTTGCGCATGGTAACACTGCGTCCCGGGCTTTAAATAATATCCCATTTCGAATATTAACGGTGTAATTCGCATATGGTAAATTATTAAAACTTTCCAGTTGCAAATATACACCAAGATATCCTTTTATTTACCTAAAACTTACACATAGCTTAACTATTTAAAGCCCGGGGAACGCAGTGTTACCATGCGCCACCACCACAGGCGGGTGGATAGATGGAAAAAAGTAGAGTATAGTCATATACGATGAACGTCGTTTATGCCGTTTTACGAGGAAAACTGCCTGTTAACGGAGGTGGTGAAAAACTGAAGCTTATCTTACAAAATTGAAATAACATTGTTGAACTGTCTCCTTGGATGGTTGCCTGATGCTTTGTATCAGTCAGTTGCTTTTACTTTTTTATTTTCTTTTAAATTTTTATTATAAGAACAGGAATTAAGAGGAAAATGTTTCACTATGCCTTCTACTTTCCCCTTTGGTTTTCACACGGCTACCTCCTTTCTATACAGGCTCCTACGAGATTCAGTTACTTATTCTTGAGTGAGGCATCGTTTTGTTATTGCTGCGTTTGTCTGAACCAAATATCCTCATATAGTCTAAGCCAAGGTTCAAACACACAATTCAATTCACGCTTCGTTCCTCTCCAACGATCCTTTGAAAATATTCCTTCGCCGATTTCACTCAGAATATTTCTCTCCTGGCCCGGGTAGGATTCTCCTATTCCTTTCATAAAAGTCCTCCTTCACATTTCCCCTCTCTTCTACAATTGATTTTCCTCACACCAGAACGGCCTCCAGTTTCATTTACGGTACTTGAGAAGCGTTATTGGGAATCTGCAGGTCTCAAGGGTATACTGTCGTTGCGTTGTTGCAAAAAATACTTTTGGATAAAATGCCCTTATGAACAACTTCGCCTGAATTTTTTTTTCTTTGTTGGTCAAGTCGTTCGGTCGTTGTTCTTAATTTCACTGTTCAATCAACAGTGTTAATCTTTTTCTGAGAGTTGCTTCCACAAGGTAATACACTCCCTGTGTAAACACTTATAACTTTATTTTTTTTAGTCCCTTGCGGGAATTAATATCTCCGTATCTTTATCATTAAGGCAGATGAACCCAGCGCCATCTCTAGGCAACGAAAGTAATGACTAATGACTAGAAGAGGTGGGAGCAAATCTGAATTTGACTGTACTCTTGGCGTTCTGTTGGTGGTGAGTTGTTGTTGATCTTTAGTTTTTTTTTTTTTAATATGCATACAAAAATTTTTTTTAAGCTCCTGTCGCTTCTCTCAGCGCCCTTTGCACATTTTTTTCGCTCCTGGAGATTATCTAAAATCGGGATCCTCAACTTTTTCGGCTCTTTCGATCCCAAACGCTGTCTACTCGACCTTGAGGCTTAAGAGTTTATATATATATATATATATATATATATATATATATATATATATATATATATTTATACATATACATATGTATATGTACATATAACTACTATATATATACATATGTTATGTATATATATATATATATATATATAAGTCATATCACATTACCGTGATTCATATACATATATCGAGCTACAATGTGATATGACTTATGTAAAATGCTACGTGTTGTCAAAAGCGCTACTTAACTACCGGAGTCGAGGCGGGTTGATGTTGTCTCCAAACCAACGAATACTTCAGCGCGAGAAAGTATTTGAGGTGAGAGACGCTCCTGGATTTATAATGTACCTGCGTTCGCGCCCAAGTACAGGTAAATCTATTATCGAGAAAAAATTCCCCTTCGGTTAAGCATATATGAAAATATATTAAATTCCGAGGTAAGAGCGAATTAGATATTAAAAGGACATTGTAGCTCGATATATATAATTTATATTATATATAATATATATATATATATATATATAATATATATATATATATATATATATATGTATACATATATATATATACATATATAAACATATATATATATATATATATATATATATATATATGTATATAGACACACACACATGTATGTATATATAAATATATATATATATATATATATATATATATATATATATATATATATATATATATATATATATATATATTATGATCCTAGTTCCTTAGTCTCAGCAACATTTGACCTACCTCGTGATAAATTTAATTTGGTTGTCTTGGGAAAACTGAAGTGCGAGAGGTGCTTTATTTCAACTAAGCTCGTTACTAAGTCGCCACTTTTGTTTCCTTTTAGTTCCAAAGCCTTCCTGGTATATGATTACTTTGGATTTAACGTCACTACGATTTATTTCCACAAACGTGGACCTCTGAATTCACTAAACCTACGCTTATTGAGATTGCCTTGTCTTAAATAGGATTTTTTTTTATTCAAAATTATTTTCTTGTTTCTTTCAAAGAAAGAACTTCGTCCTCATGCGCACTTTCTAATTATCGTTCCATCGTAAAAGTTTTTTTTTTCAGATTTATAACTACACATATTCTGGACTGTTCTGCGATTATCTGAGAACAGAATACTAACAGATGGAAAATTTTATTTTGTATTATTGTAATTCGAGTATAATCATTCGTCTTTATAATACTCTATCTTTCCTGGAATTTAATGTAATCTTAGTTTATAAAGTTGTGGGTCAACGATACCAGAAAATTAACCACGTACAATTTTAAGACGCCCATTCGATACGCTTACTCTCTGCCAGAATTTCGAATCAAAAGAACTAATTATAATTGTCAGTATATTCATTTACACATTGCACGTGACACCATTAGAACGAAACGATTTAGCGGCGACGACGTTACATGAAATAACTAAGAGGCTGAGACGACTTCTTTGATTTCCATTTGAGGCCGAAAAGGTCCTATGGCCGTTTGCTAATTTTCAGGCTATACTTTGTGACCAAAGGCCATATTATAATATCCGCCATATTACTATAATATCCCAATGCACCTGGACCCTGCTTTGGTTTCTACTAAGTTAAGTATATCTTAGTTTTACCAGACCACTGAGCTGATTAACAACTCTCCTAGGGCTGGCCCGAAGGATTAGATATTTTTACGTGACTAGGAACCAATTGGTTACCCAGCAACGGGACCTACAGCTTATTGTGGGATCCGAACTACATTTCATCGAGAAATGAATTTCTATCGCCAGGAACAAATTCCTCTGGTTCCGCGTTGGGGACGCCGAGAATCGAACTTTGGGCCACTGGATTAGTAGCCGAGCGTGAAATCCACTACTCCAGCATGGAACTTTGGTATTTGCTGGACTGTATGGAAGAGTGCTTTGGCTGCCTTTAATTAGCGTGTGAGAGGTTGGCTGACAAGATGGATAAAGCTAGCAGACGAGAAGCATTATAGAAAAATATAAAGCGTCGGGTAAGGCAGAGTGCAAATGACTCAACTTTAATACCAGCAACCAAAGTTCTCGATTGAACTCATAATCGGTAAGCTCCCCAAACTACAGAAAAGTCAAATTTCGATTATCAGGAAACTCCTTTTAATCCGTTCGTGAGCTGTGATGATCTACCTTCACTGAAGATTCCGAGGAAATTCGATCAGACATCTTTGAACAGTTTACCACCTCCAATGTCCCGCCCACAATCCACTGGGAAGAATCAGGTCCAGACAGAAGTCCACAATTTCTGACATTACGTCTAATAATCGGTAATCCTCAGAATGCATGATCCCGTGACTGCTTCATGCCGTCTATTGACAAGTTTAGGTGGGCACTCTGGAACCCTCTTCTTGCGTCTATGTTCACCTTCCGTATTCTGCATAGTTCCCATGATGTCTGGGCTAGATAAAGGCATGAAGCTTCATGTGCAGGCGACTTCAAATCATAATAAAAAAAAGTTGAAGAAATTTGTCAGGTGATACATACAACATAGGCTGATACGCATCCAGTACCATTTAGCCATCTCAGTCTAACGACCTAATCTACAAAAACAGGAAAATCTTCAGTAGACAAATGAACTTTTTCCTATTCAATTTTTTTTTTTTCTTGTTTTTTGTTTGGAGGATAAAGCGGGAAAATATGGTACAAAAGGGACTAACATTCAAAGATAGTGACGTCAGGCTATAAAATAACTATATAATGAGGTTATAACTCACTATAAGAATCCATCTATGAACGATGGCAATGATATGAGTGTGACAGTTCCATCGTGAAACGAAACGAAATACCCTTTGAGTAATGATTGCCAAACTAATTGGCTTGAGTGATTATGGTATTATTACGTGACTGACATTCAAAAGGAACTCAAAAATTAACTTTGCATTGCCTCTCCCCCTTTGCCGTGACAGTCAGAAGTAAAAAAAAAATATTTTATTCAACCTCTTCATATATATATATATATATATATATATATATATATATATATATATATATGTATAGATATATATATATATATATATATATATATGTATGTGTGTGTGTGTGTGTGTGTGTAATTTTCTCTCTCACTCCCTTCTCGATGTTCGTCTGAACTGTCACCTTACATATAAAATGGTGATTCCTACTACTGCTTCAATAATCTTTAAGGTACCTTATGCTAATGATGAAACTGGACAGGATTACTACTGTTGCATTTTGCCTTTTGGTACACCAGCTCATGAAATATATACATATAGAAATATAAATTTTACATAATATATATATATATATATATATATATATATATATATATATATTATTATATATATATATATATATATATATATATATATATTTATATGTATATATAAAGTACAAAAGTATATATTTCATGGGCAGGTGTACCAAATGGAATAATGTAACGCCAAGCATAAACCCTGTCTAGTTTCGCTATTAGTTTAAGACACATTGAAGATGATTGAAACATTGGTAGAAATAACCATTATATATGATAAGGTGACAGTTCAGATGAACACCCAGACGGCTGAGAAAAAAATGTAACACTTGAGGGGGAAGGACGATGCATAACGATTTTGTCTGTGTTTACGCTTCCAGTAACAAGACTGGACTTTCCATGCAGGCAGGCAGGCAGGCTCACACTTTTGCTATCACGATAAACGTCCCCTAAAAATACATTCATTATAAATAATTCACTTTAGAATATAAGGAAAATTTCTTGTCTGATATTCATATTTACAAAATGTTTCATTTTATAAAACTGAATAAAATTAAATTTCTTTACAACATATTGCAAGCGACAAGTTTTTTTTAAAAAACACACGTCCCGTTGGCAGCAGAACTGTCTTCACTAAAGTGTCCTTCTCTGATGCGCTGGCTTATACAGTTTATGCTGCTCTGTTCTCTTTTCACATCTTTTTCTATTGTCGGAAGAGTTCTTTGGAAGGTGCCTTAATTGAGTGCTACATTATCTTTCAAGTTCTTAAGGAGATGGGGAATGTCTTTAGAATAATAATATATGGCATTACAAGTAGTCATTCAGCGTTATACTTCTCTGTAGTTTTCATACTTAAGTCTTTAATACACTACATGATGCCATATCCAGATGTGTTCATATGTTTGTATTCCAAATACTATTTCATCACCAATATAGTCAGGGCCACATTCGTGTAATACTCTTAAAGATGTGGAAACTTTACTACTTTGGCCAAAATAAACTGAACAGATACAAAAACACCGGTTGGTTTTCAGCATACACTAAAAGTTAGCGCATTATCAATTCGACCTCCTGGGAAATCCAAAAGAAGTGAGCTACACTGTCTGTTTCCATTATGAATGTTATTGACGGAACCAATTCCTTCAATTTACCATCGAAAGTAATTACGTTTTCGCTCCCAAGGCGAACACAGCCGTCACCATAATTATCTAAACCATATTACGCTTCCTGGAATCACTTTACTGGAATGTTGTTCTTTTAAAAAATTACATTAACAAGGTAATGTAACTACAGACAACGGAATTCCCATAACCATACCAAAAGTTGGAGAATATTATTTCCCGTTTAGTTCAAATTTAAGTTCTTCTACACATTCCAATTAGTTAAGTCCAAGGCTTCTCGGAGAATGACATATCTAGCTATCTGCTCTCTGAGTTACCAGATAGATATTTCAATATTTTAATCACTGGGTAATTTAGTGAATAATAATACTACATCACAGCTTAGAAACACTATTAATCTGCATAATATCAACTAATTCATTAAGTATACAGTGATTATGGTTTTCTGTAAAACAAAACTATTGAGATCGCCTTCTCTGTCCGTCCGCACTTTTTCTGTCCGCCCTCAGATCTTAAAAACTCCTGAGGCTAGAGGGCCACAAATTAGTATATTGATCACCCACCATCCGATCATGCCAAATAGCAGCCCTCTAGCCTCAATAAATTTTATTTTTGTCTAAGGTTAAAGTTGGCCATGATCGTGCGTCTTGCAGTGATAGAGGACAGACCACCACCAGGCCATGACTGAAAGCTTCATAGGCCGCCGTATATTAAATTCGATTGCGATGAAGAAACTACAGCGCATTTTTTAAAGTTTAAATCGACAACACTACGGCACCAGCTAATGGGTTTACAATATGAAATAAGGTATTCTGCTAAACTGTACAAAGCAGAACCACAATTGCTAATACCTGGATTAGCGAGAAGGTTCGTCTTGGGCGTTTTTAACTCTTCCTAAAAATATGATGACGCTGGCGTGGTTACACAAAACTCTCTGCTCTGATCAAGATTCCGTTTCCCTTTAGTAGTTCGTAGCCACTTTTGTTGAAATTACAGGTCTACGATTTGTTTTTGAAGAATTAACTGAACGCATTTTCATCCCAAAATATAGTATAAGTTATTATGCAAAAAAAAAAAAAAAAATGGCTAAAGCCTGTTACAGGCTTTGCATCCTACCCTATGTGAAACAGGGGCTTGAGTACAAAATGCGGCGAAGTTTCTTCGGCGTAATCGAGTTTTCTGTCCATCATATAATGCTGTATGAAACTCTAAGGCACAGCCCATTAAACTCTCAGCCGCGGCCCATGAAGCTCTCAACCACAGTCTGGTGGTGGGCTGTGATATTAGCACCTATAGCGGTGCTCGATTGATGATTATGGCTAACTTAACCTTAAACAAAATAAAAACTACTGAGGCTAAAGGGCTGCAATTTGTTAGTTTGATGACTCGAGGATGGATGATCAACATACCAATTTGCAGTCCTCTAGCCTCAGTAGTTTTTAAAGATCTCAGGACGGACAGACATAAAAAAAAGCATCTCAATAATTTTCTTTTACAGAAAACTAAAGCAGGATATTCGACTCACTGGTGAGGGAAGGTACACAGTAAGGTTAGGTAACACTATTATGGGAAATGGTTCCAGGATGAAGACGGAATAAACAAGAAATTACGATCTTCATGCCAAACCATATGGCTAGGAATAAGGTAACTAGATATATAAAATACCAACAAAATCTGAGAAAAAGTTGTGCAGAGTCTACCTAGCACCTGTGAATGCATATATTCTGGACAGAGCAGCAAATCGTGCCAGGAGAGAGCAAGCCAGCATATGCAGATCATTCGCTACCACAACCAGCTTTGGCACTGGCGAAACACTGTTGGAGTCGTAACAAAATCAATTGGAAAAAACAGATTGAATACACAACAACAACAATAAGAAAAATCGAGGGTGATTGTAGAAAACACCCACATCCGGACTCTGCCTTGAAAGCTCCGCCATAAGCCTACATTAGAAGATCCTATGAGACACTGCTTGAAGAGAAGTGTTTGTCTCTCAGTAGGGAAAAAAAAGACCCCACGTTGACTATTAACGACTTCACGGGAAACCACCAAATATTTCACTCTAGTTCAGAAAAAGACCCCAAAATCGCTCATGAAGAGAGTAGGGTATATATAACTCCACGGAAAACCAAAAATTCTAAGTCCCTTAACCTAACCTCCCCTAACCCAACCTAACCTAACCCACCGAGTGAAAAAATTCTAAGTCCCTTAACCAAACTCAACCTAACCTAACATCTCCATTCAAATTCAGCTAAGCAGTCACCGTTTCTCTGTCACTCACTGCCAGGTGCACATGTCATTTCACGTGAACATGTCAGTTCATGTGATAGTATGAATGCAAAAAGATTTCTAAACTCCATAACCTAACAGAATGAAACTCTATGGAAGGTTGAACAATAAAGAATGAGGGTAATAAAAACCAATTATGACCATTCACATATTTGTATTACATAAACTGGTACACATTAACAAGTGTCAGATTCACGTGTTTCTCCCGAGATGCATTCAAAAACAATACCACCACGACTCCTTACCACCAACCTCAAACTGCTTAACAATTTTACAATAAAAAACAACAATCTTCTAATTTCATTATCTTGTACCGCTTGACGTACATCCTCTGCCTGTGCCCCGTGCGGAATAGCCCCTCCTTTCCTGTTCATCCTAAGGAAGAGAAATAACGGGACTTAAAGGAACCTAACGCTTGCATGAAATAAAAGATAATTATATGATGTTTATTAACAACACCAAAAACAATTTTACCTTTCATTTAACGAATGCATACACTCCTTGTATGTGACAGCCCGTTTACCACCAGAACTCCAATGAGAACGTTTCACCCTTTTGAAATACTTGAAATAGTATTCCGTCACCCACCTGTCACTACTTTCCAAATGACACGGTGAGAAGACAACGTTCATTAACGACAAAACTGGTTTCAACCCTCTATGACTCGGACAGTGAACGAAGGAAACAGTGTAATGACCGCACTTATATGAATTATCTGGCTGTATCTGCCTTACGGACTGGCGAAGGGCAAATCCCGAATTTGTGGAGAAAAGTCAAGAAGTCGCCTGAGTAAATTTTAGGGTTTATACCATAACTGTCAAAAGAGAAGATAGTATCCCTAGGTGAACAGTCAACATAAAAACACACCCAGTGTCCAACAACATCGATACTAGAAGTAGAAGGCAGAACATTAGATATAAAAACTAACTGTTGAATCCTATTTGCAGGTATTAGGAGCATGCCCACCCGAACTGTTACAGCTCAGAACCAATATCCTCTGAGAGACCGAATACCAAATCGTGTACAAATATGACTGAAGAACAGTTCCAACTGCTCAGGAATTTATATGAGAATGTAATGCAACCTAGCTGTTTTGGTGGTGTGAATGCGCTACTCAAAGCAGCAAAGAATGAGGACAGGAACATAACTAAAGCGGACGTCACAGGTTTTTTACAGGGTCAGCCATCATACACCCTACATAAAACCACATGCAAGCATTTCCTTAGGAGGAAAATCATATCTTCCAAACCTCGTGCTGTGGCCAGCACAGATCTGGCCGACATGACAAAACTTGCTCCACTCAATGAAGGTTATAAATATCTGCTATTCTTCATCGACCAATTTTCAAGGTATTTACGTGGCTTCCCTCTGAAAAAAAAAAAGATGGTGTCACAGTGCACAATGCTCTCAAAGTGCTTCTAGAATCTAGCGATTTTTCAGAACTGTCCTGTTTGAGCAGCAACAAAAGTAGGGAATGTTATAACAAATATGTGAGGAAATATCTAAAAAAAATAGGAACATCTTGTTAGATATCGTCAACTAGCGGGAAATTAAAGCTTCTATAGCTGAAAGGGTAATAAGAACCATTAAAAACCGAATATACAGATACCTTACACACAAGAACACATTGAAATATATCAACGTTCTGCAGGACAGTTAAAAGCTATAACAACTCACCGCACAAGAGTTTAGTGAATGGGAAGACGCCCAAGGAGATGCATGCGATGAAGACTAAAGCAGACATTAAAAGTCAGTTCTCGAGAATGTCTAAAAATGCCTTTCCAACAACGGGTCGCATCAGTTCAACCTTGAACGCTGGAGACACCGTACACATAGCTGACAAAAACCGGAACGCTGCTTTCAGGAAAGGATACACAGTTCAAAACACTAATTTCTAAAATCAAGAAGCTCGTCACTCTGCTAAATCCCAGAGTTTACATCCTAGAGGATTTAGCGGGAGAAGAAATAAAAGGTACATTCTACAGAGAAGAATTAATACCTACCGAATTGCCTAAAACCTATGACATTGCCATCTTAGGGAGTAGGAGGAGAGGCAACAGAACACAATATTATGTTAATTGGAAGGGTTATCCTGCTCAATTTAATTCGTGGGTCAAGGAGTTCCATATTGTGTGGACATGAGTTGTAAACAGGAACCTTTAATACGTAAAAACATAGATTTTATTTTATTCATCTGTTTGTCCCCCTCCGAGAGGAGTAGAATAATTCCCACAATAAGCAGAGGGTTTATCGCCACCATATCCGAAATAATTAGAAATTTTCTTCACAGTAATCTAACCAGAGAAACAACCCTCATTAAAAAAGCTCAAAGGTTCAGGAGGGAAATCCGTCAAGTAACCTTGAAAACGACAACGTTAGCGGGGAAGAAAAAATATTGAAGAGTTGCAAAGGGGATGCTATTCTGTCCGTATTAATTCCTTTAGCAGCCGTTTGACAGTAAGTCTCTTTAAATAGGAAAATTTAAAAAAATGGAGTTCTACGTTATACCGGCCATCAGGTGTGAGAGGTTAAAA
Source organism: Macrobrachium nipponense (assembly GCF_015104395.2). Taxonomy (NCBI): domain Eukaryota; kingdom Metazoa; phylum Arthropoda; class Malacostraca; order Decapoda; family Palaemonidae; genus Macrobrachium; species Macrobrachium nipponense. The sequence continues at coordinate 56,911,560 of NC_087219.1, read as the reverse complement.
AAAGGTCAGGAAACTTGTGGTAACAGCATTGGCAATAACAATAACAACAATGTTAATAACCATAGCGTCAATAGTGACTACAATAACAATAATAATAAAGTTAACAGTATCAATGCAGGCAGTGAAAACAGTAGTGGGGGAGGTAGGGTAAACAGGTGTGGGTGATGCATACATTTCTCTTAAAGTGCAGAGAAACGTGAATTTTCCCATGAATGCTAAAACGTTTACACCTCCACCTCGTTTACCTCCCATTGGGGGTAACCGTGCAAAGAAGAAAGAGAACCGCTAATTTTGAATGTGCTCAGCCGCGAAGTTACCCGCAAAAGAGTAAATCCCTACCTGACTAGTGTTATACCTGTATTGTTAAAAGATCATCAGATACCATGTGCAACATCCCTAGTTAATCATCTGCAAAATTCAGGCGCGATTGAATGTCATGAAGAAGGAGACTTGTCCCACCCACTTAATGGATATAACATTTTAGATGTGGCTAGAGAATTTCAAGCGAATAAGAGGATGGATGATAGCAAAATACCAAGTTATAATTATTTATTTGAACATGGAGGTATTAGTGAACGGATGGTGAGAAATACCGCTATAAAAAGGCAGACAGAAGCATGGCACAATTCAGTTAAGAAAGGAGGTAGCAGAACAATGAAGAACAGGGTAGCAAAGAAATAGGGGGATGTTTGGCTGCCATATTGATGAATCACGAAATTATCAGAGGTGGACCTGTTCATTCCTGTGGGTGTGATAAACCTTCGAAAGGGGAGCAGTTGTATCGGCGTATTGCAAAATTATCAGGAAGGAACCTGTCCAATCATGTGAGAACGATAACATTTCGAAAGGCGGCGGAGCTTAGCATGAATCACAGCGGTGGGGAGGAGAGGACGTGGAAACCCCGGCAAGTTTAAGAGTGCATTAGCGTAATTAGGCTCACCGAGTGTTGATGTGCACACTCCCATTCACTGTTTGAGATGGCTTTTTCACCCTGCAAGCTGGTTTTGGGGAGGTTATCTGAGACC
>NC_087219.1:56897618-56910035 GCF_015104395.2 Macrobrachium nipponense | reverse complement strand
GGTCTCAGATAACACTCCCCAAAACGCTTGCAGGTGAAAAACCATCTCAAACAGTGAATGGGAGTGTGCACATCAACACTCGGTGAGCCTAATTACACTAATGCACTCTTAAACTTGCCGGGTTTCCACGTCCTCTCCTCCCCACCGCTGTGATTCATGCTAAGCTCCGCCCCCCTTCGAAATTTTATCGTTCCCACACGATTGAACAGGTTCATTTCTGATAATTTTGCAATACGCTAATACAACTGCTCCCCCTTCGAAAGTTTATCACACCCACAGGAATGAACAGGTCCACCTCTGATAATTTCGGGATTCATCAATACGGCAGCCAAACATCCCCCTATTTCTTTGCTACCCTGTCCTTCATTGTTCTGCTACCTCCTATCTTGACCGAATTGGGCCATGCTTCTGGCTGTCTTTTCATAGCGGTATTTCTCACCATCCGTTCACTAATACCTACATGTTCAAATAAATAATTATAAATAAATAATTATTTGCTTGAAATTCTCTAGCCACATCTAAAATGTTATATCCGTTAAGTGGGTGGGACAGGTCTCCTTCTTCATGCCATTCAATCGTGCCTGAATTTTGCATATGATTAACTAGGGATGTTGCACATGGTATCTGATGATCTTTGAACAATACAGGAATAACACTAGTCAGGTCGGGATTTACTCTCTTGCGGGTAACTTTGCGGCTGAGCACATTCAAAATTAGCAGTTCTCTTAACTTCTTTGCACGGTCACCCCCAATGGGAGGTAAAGGAGGTGGAGGTGTAAATGTTTTAGCATTCATGGGAAAATTCGCGCTTCTCTGCACGTTAAGAGAAATGTATGCATCACCGCACCTGCATTTACCCTACCTCCCCCACTACTGTCTTCACCGCCTGCATTGATACTGTTAACATTGTTATTGTTATTGTAGTCGCTATTGACACTATGGTTATTAACATTGTTGTTATTGTTATTGCCAATGCTGTTACCACAAGTTTCCTGACCTTTTTTTAACTTCTCATACATGATGGCCGGTATAATGTAGAATTCCATTTTTTTTTAATTTTCCTATTTAAAGAGACTTACTGTCAAACTGGCTGCTAAAGGAAGTAATACGGACAGAATAGCATCCCCTTTGCAACTCTTCAATATGTTTTTCTTCCCCGCTAACGTTGTCGTTTTCAAGGTGACTTGACGGATTTCCCTCCTGAACCTTTGAGCTTTTGAATGAGGGTTGTTTCTCTGGTTAGATTACTGTGAAGAAAATTTCTAATTGTTTTGGATATAGTAGCGATAAACCCTCTGCTTATTGTGGGAATTACTCTACTCCTCTCGGATGGGGACAAACAGATGAATAAAATAAAATCTATGTTTTTACGTATTAAAGCTTCCTGTTTACAACTCATGTCCACACAATATGGGACTCCTTGACCCACGAATTAAATTGAGCAGGATAACCCTTCCAATTAACATAATATTGTGTTCTGTTGCCTCTCCTCCTACTCCCTAAGATGGCAATGTCATAGGTTTTAGGCAATTCGGTAGGTATTAATTCTTCTCTGTAGAATGTACCTTTTATTTCTTCTCCCGCTAAATCCTCTAGGATGTAAACTCTGGGATTTAGCAGAGTGACGAGCTTCTTGATTTTAGAAATTAGTGTTTTGAACTGTGTATCCTTTCCTGAAAGCAGCGTTCCAGTTTTTGTCAGCTATGTGTACGGTGTCTCCAGCGTTCAAGGTTGAACTGATGCGACCCGTTGTTGGAAAGGCATTTTTATACATTCTCGAGAACTGACTTTTAATGTCTGCTTTAGTCTTCATCGCATGCATCTCCTTGGGCGTCTTCCCATTCACTAAACTCTTGTGCGGTGAGTTGTTATAGCTTTTAACTGTCCTGCAGAACGTTTTTATATTTCAATGTGTTCTTGTGTGTAAGGTATCTGTATATTCGGTTTTTAATGGTTCTCATTACCCTTTCAGCTATAGAAGCTTTAATTTCCCGCGAGTAGACGCTATCTAACAAGATGTTCCTATGTTTTAGATATTTCCTTACATATTTGTTATAGCATTCCTTACTTTTGTCGCTGTTCAAACAGGACAGTCCTGAAAAATCGCTAGATTCTAGAACCACTTTGAGAGCATTGCGCACTGTGACACCATCTTTTTTTTTTCAGAGGGAAGCCATGTAAATGCCTTGAAAACTGGTCGATGAAGAATAGCAGATATTTATAATCTTCATTGAGTGGAGCAAGTTTTGTCATGTCGGCCAGAACTGTGCTGGCCACAGCACGAGGTTTGGAAGATATGATTTTCCTCCTAAGGAAATGCTTGCATGTGGTTTTAGGTAGGGTGTATGATGGCTGACCCTGTAAAAAACCTGTGACGTCTGCTTTAGTTATGTTCCTGTTCCTCATTCTTTGCTGCTTTGAGTAGCACATTCACACCACCAAAACAGCTAGGTTGCAATACATTCTCATATAAATTCCTGAGCAGTTGGAACTGTTCTTCAGTCATATTTGTACATGATTTAGTATTCGGTCTTTCGGAGGATATTGGTTCTGAGCTGTAACAGTTCGGGTGGGCACGCTCCTAATACCTGCAAATAGGATTAAACCGTTAGTTTTTATATCTAATGCTCTGCCTTCTACTTCTAGTATCGATGTTGTTGGACACTGGGTGTGTTTTTATGTTGACTGTTCACCTAGGGATACTATCTTCTCTTTTGACAGTTATGGTATAAACTCTAAAATTTACTCGGCGACTTCTTGACTTTTCTCCACAAATTCGGGATTTGCCCTGTGCCAGTCTGTAAGGCAGATACAGCCAGATAATTCATATAAGTGCGGTCATTACACTGTTTCCTTTGTTCACTGTCCGAGTCATAGAGGGTTGAAACCAGTTTTGTCGTTAATGAACGTTGTCTTCTCACCGTGTCATTTGGAAAGTAGTGACAAGTGGGTGACAGAATACTATTTCAAGTATTTCAAAAGGGTGAAACGTTCTCATTGGAGTTCTGGTGGTAAACGGGCTGTCACATACAAGGAGTGTATGCATTCGTTAAATGAAAGGTAAAATTGTTTTTGGTGTTGTTAATAAACATCATTTAATCTTTTATTTCATGCAAGCATTCGGTTCTTCTAAGTCCCGTTATTTCTCTTCCTTAAGATGAGTGGGAAAGGAGGGGCTATTCTGCATGGGGGCACAGGCAGAGGATGTACGTCAAGTGGTACAAGATAATGAATTTAGAAGATTATTGTTTTTTATTGTAAAATTGTTAAGCAGTTTGAGGTTGGTGGTAAGGAATCGTGGTGGTATTGTTTTTGAATGCATCTCGGGAGAAACACGTGAACCTGACACTTGTTAGTGTGTACCAGTTTATGTAATACAAGTATGTGAATGGTCATAATTGGTTTTTATTACCCTCATTCTTTATTGTTCAACCTTCCATAGAGTTTCATTATGTTAGGTTATGTAGTTTATAAATCTTTTTGCATTCATACTATCACGTGAACTGACATGTTCACGTGAAATGACATGTTGTGCACTTGGCAGCGAGTGACAGAGAAACGATGACTACTTAGCTGAATTTGAATGGAGGTGTTAGGTTAGGTTAGGTTTGGTTAAGGGACTTAGAATTTTTTCACTCGGTGGGTTAGGTTAGGTTGGGTTAGGGGAGGTTAGGTTAAGGGACTTAGAATTTTTGGTTTTCCCGTGGAGTTATATATACCCCACTCTCTTCATGAGCGATTTTGAGGTCTTTTTCTGAACTAGAGTGAAATATTTGGTGGTTTTGCTGTGGAGTCGTTAACGGTCAATGTGGGGTCTTTTTCCCTACTGAGAGACAAGCAGTGTTTTATAGGCTATGGCGGAGCTATCAAGGCAGAGTCCAGATGTGGGTGTTTTCTACAATCACCGTCAATTTTTCTTATTGTTGTTGTTGTGTATTCATTCAGTTTTTTTCCCATTGATTTTGTTACGATTCCAACAGTGTTTCGCTAGTGCCAAGGCTTGGTTATGGTAGCGAATGATCTGCATATGCTGGCTTGTTCTCTCCTGGCATAATCTGCTGCTCTGTCCAGAATATATGCATTCACAGGTGCTAGGTAGACTCCGCATGTCTTTTCCTCCGATTTTGTTGGTATTTTATATATCTAGTTACCTTATTCCTAGCCATATGGTTTGGCATGAAGATCATAATTTCTTGTTTATTCCGTCTTCATCCTGGAACCATTTCCCATAATAGTGTTACCTAACCTTACTGTTTACCTTCCCTCACCAGTGAGTCAAATATCCCGGTTTAGTTTTCTGTAAAAGAAAATTATTGAGATGCTTTTTTTTATGTCTGTCCGTCCTGAGATCTTTAAAAACTACTGAGGCTAGAGGGCTGCAAATTGGTATGTTGATCATCCACCCTTGAGTCATCAAACTAACAAATTGCAGCCCTTTAGCCTCGGTAGTTTTTATTCTGTTTAAGGTTAAGTTAGCCATGATCGTCAATCGAGCACCATTATAGGTGCTAATATCACAGCCCACCACCAGCCTGTGGCTGAGAGCTTCATGGGCCTCGGCTGAGAGTTTATTGGGCCGTGCCTTAGAGTTTCATACAGCATTATATGATGCACAGAAAACTCAATTACGCCAAAGAAACTTCGCCGCATTTTTAACTTGGGTAGGATGCAAAGCCTGTAGGCTTTAGCCATTTTTTTTTTTTTTTTTTTTTTGTTTTTTTTTTTTTTTTTTTTTTTTTTACATAATTACTTGTACTATCTTTTGGGATGAAAATGCATTCAGTTAATTGTAAAAAAATCGTAGATGGTTAGACCTGTAATTTCAACAAAATTGGCTACGAACTACTAAAGCGAAACGGAATCTATATCAGAGAGTTTTGTGTAACCACGCCAGCGTCATCATATTTTTAGGAAGAGTTAAAAACGCCCAAGACGAACCTTCTCGCTAATCCAGGTATTAGCAATTGTGGTTCTGCTTTGTACGGTTTAGCAGAATACCTTATTTCATATTGTAAACCCATTAGCTGGTGCCGTAGTGTTGTCGATTTAAACTTAAAAAAATGCGCTGTAGTTTCTTCATCGCAATCGAATTTAACCCTTAAACGCCGACTGGACGTATTTTACGTCGACATTTTTTGTCTCTCGGGTGCCGACTGGACGTATTTTACGTCGACATACAAAAGTTTTTTTAAAAATTTGCGGAAAAACACTTTTAGGCCTACCAGCCGAAAACTCTTGAATCACGCGCCTTGGGGGATGCTGGGAGTTCACGGATCAAGGTGTTGTTTTGTTCACAATCGTTACGCAGGCGCGCAAGCGCGAATTTCTTTCTTGCCGCACTAAAAAGTATCTGTGACACATCTCTGAAATTATTTCGTCACTTTGACATAATTTTTGTACCATTTCAAATTAGCCGTTACATAGAGTATTATATATGAAAATGTGCGCATTTTTATGTAGAATAAAACAAAAAAATACTCATGATTGTAGCTTTTATCAGTTTTAAGATATTTTCATATAAATAACGATAAGTGCCAAAATTTCAACCTTCGGTCAAATTTGACTCTACCGAAATGGTCGAAAAACGCAATTGTAAGCTAAAACACTTATATTTTAGTAATATTCAATCATTTAACTTAATTTTGCAACTAATTGGAAGTCTCTAGCACAATATTTCGATTTATGGTGAATTTATGAAAAAACTTTTTCCTTACGTCCGCGCGGTAACTCTTCCGAAAATAATCATACATGCGATTGTGGTAATGTTTGCACCATTTTAAATTAGCCGTTACATAAAGTTTTATATATGAAAATGTGCGCAATTTCATGCACAATACAACTAAAAACAACCCATGGTTGTAGCTTTTATCAATTTCGAAATATTTTCATATAAAAAATGATAAGTGACAAATTTTCAACCTTCGGTCAATTTTGACTCTACCGAAATGGTCGAAAAACGCAATTGTAAGCTAAAACGCCTATATTCTAGTAATATTCAAGCATTTACCTTCATTTTGCAACAAATTGGAAGTCTCTAGCACAATATTTCGATTTATGGTGAATTTATGAAAAAATAACATTTTCTTTACGTCCGCGCGGTAACTCTTCCGAAAAAATCATACGTGCGATTGTGGTAATGTTTGCACCATTTTAAATTAGCCGTTACATAACGTTTTATATATGAAAATGTGCGCAATTTCATGTATAATACAACAATAAATAGTTGAAGGTTGTAGCTATTCTCATTTTCGAAATATTTGCATATAAATCACGATAAATAGAAAAAAAACCACGTTCGGTCAAATTTGACTCTACCGAAATGGTCGAAAAAACGCAATTGTAAGATAAAACTCTTACAGTCTAGTAATATTCAGTCATTTATCTTCATCGTGAAACAAATTCGAAGTCTCTAGCACAATATTTAAATTTATGGTGAATTTTTAAAAAAAACTTTCCTTCCCTCCGCGCGCGGATTCTCCGCCACAAATCTCCGAAATGCGTAAGTCCCATTCTCGGAATATTTGCTCCGTTTCATATTAGGCATTTCATAGAGTTTTATATATGAAAATGTGCGCAATTTCATGTAGAATAAAACGAAAAATATTTGAAAGTTGTAGCTTTTCTTATTTCCGAAATAATTGCATATAAAAAAATATATATATAAAAAATTCGACATTCGGTCAACTTTAGCTCGTCAGATATGGTCGAAAACTGCATTTGTAAGCTAATATTCTTACAGTATAGTAATATTCAATCATTTGTCTTCATTCTGAAACATATTGGAAGTCTCTAGGACAATATTTAGATTTATGGTGAATTTTTGAAAAAAATATGTGTTTACGTAAGCGCGTTACGAATTCATGCATTATTTTGTGATAATATTTTTCTCTGTGTTGCTTTTATCGTTTTACAATGTGTTATTATATCAAAATGATTGCAATTAGTGCACATTACAACGAAAAAAAAAGTAACTTGTTACCTTCAACCGTTTTGCGCACAGCGCGATTTGAATACAATTATATATGAAATTTCGTTTTTGCGCTATCATATATCGCATTATTTATATATGATAATTATAATTTTTTTCATTTCGGATGGTTGCATACTAAACTTCAAGCAATGACAAAAAAAGGAGCCAAAAATGAACTCTTAATCTTGAAAACTAAGCGCGCTGTGATTTTTTGAAAAAAATATTTTTTCCGCTTACGCGGCATACGGGGAGTCATTTTTTTATTTACCGCTCCGGCGTTTAAGGGTTAATATACGGCGGCCTATGAAGCTTTCAGTCACGGCCTGGTGGTGGTCTGTCCTCTAGCACTGCAAGACGCACGATCATGGCCAACTTTAACCTTAGACAAAAATAAAATTTATTGAGGCTAGAGGGCTGCTATTTGGCAGGCTTGATAATCGGATGGTAGGTGACCAATATACTAATTTGAAGCCCTCTAGCCTCAGGAGTTTTTAAGATCTGAGGGCGGACAGAAAGAGTGCGCACGGACAGAGAAGGCGATCTCAATAGTTTAGTTTTACAGAAAACCATAATCACTGTATACATGATGAATTAGTTGATATTATGCAGATTAATAGTGTTTCTAAGCTGTGATGTAGTATTATTATTCACTAAATTACCCAGTGATTAAAATATCAAAATATCTATCTGGTAACTTAGAGTGCAGATAGCTGGATATGTCATTCTCCGAGAAGCCTTGGACTTAACTAATTGGAATGTGTGGAAGAACTTAAATTTGAACTAAACGGGAAATAATATTCTCCAACTTCTGGTATGGCTACGGGAATTCCGTTGTCTGTAGTTACATTACCTTGTTAATGTAATTTTTCAAAAGAACAACCATCCAGTAAAGTAATTCCAGGAAGCGTAATATGGTTTAGATAATTAAAGTGACGGCTGTGTTCGCCTTGGGAGCGAAAACGTAATTACTTTCGATGGTAAATTGAAGGAATTGGTTCCGTCAATAACATTCATAATGGAAATAGACAGTGTAGCTCACTTCTTTTGGATTTCCCAGGAGGTCGAATTGATAATGCGCTAACTTTTAGTGTATGCTGAAAACCAACCGGTGTTTTTGTATATGTTCAGTTTAATTTTGGCCAAAGTAATAAAATTTCCACATCCTTAAGAGTATTACGCGAATGTGGCCCTGACTATATTGGTGATGAAATAGTATTTGGAATACAAACAGATATGAACACATCTGGATATGGCATCATGTAATGTGTATTAAAGACTTAAGTATGAAAACTACAGAGAAGCATAACGCTGAATGACTACTTGTAATGTCATATATTATTCTTCTAAAGACATTCCCCATCTCCTTAAGAACTTGATAGGTAATGTAGCACTCAATTAAGGCACCTTCCAAAGAACTCTTCCGACAATAGAAAAGGATGTATTCCAGTTTTTGAGAGTCAAGCAGGAATATCTTCGGAAAAGAGAACAGAGCAGCATAAACTGTATAAGCCAGCGCATCAGAGAAGGGCAATTTAGTGAAGACAGTTTTGCTGCCAACGGGACGAGTGTTTAAAAAAAAAAAAACTTGTCGCTTGCATTATGTTGTAAAGAAATTTAATTTTATTCAGTTTTATAAAATGAAACATTTTGTAAATATGAATATCAGACAAGAAATTTTCCTTATATTTTAAAGTGAATTATTTATAATGAATGTATTTTTAGGGGACGTTTATCGTGATAGCAAAAGTGTGAGCCTGCCTGCCTGCCTGCATGGAAAGTCCAGTCTTGTTACTGGAAGCGTAAACACAGACAAAATCGTTATGCATCGTCCTTCCCCCTCAAGTGTTAAAATTTTTATATCAGCCGTCTGGGTGTTCATCTGAACTGTCACCTTATCATATATAATGGTTATTTCTACCAATGTTTCAATCATCTTCAATATGTCTTAAACTAATAGCGAAACTAGATAGGGTTTATGCTTGGGGTTACATTTTTCCATTTGGTACACCTACCCATGAAATATAGTATACTTATGTAATTAGTTATATATATATATATATATATATATATATATACTATATATATTATATATATATAATATATATATATAATATTAAAACATAGTTTTATATGTATATATTTCATAAGCTGGTGTACCAAGAGGCAAAATGCAACAGTAGTAATCCTGCCCAGTTTCATCATTAGCATAAGGTACCTTAAAGATGATAGAAGCAGTAGTAGAAATCACCATTTTATATTTAAGGTGACAGTTCAGATGAACATCCGGACGGGTGAGAAAGAGAAATCAAATATATATATATATATATATATATATATATATATATATATATATATATATATATATATATATATATATATATAAAGAGGTTGAATAAAATATTTTTTTTACTTCTGACTGTCTCGGCAAAGGGGGAGAGGCAATGCAAAGTTAATTTTTGAGTTCCTTTTGAATGTCAGTCACATAATAATACCATAATAATCAATCAAGCCAATTAGTTTGGCAAGCTTTACTCAAAGGGTATTTCGTTTCGTTTCACGATGGAACTCATATCATTGTCATCGTTCATAGGTGGATTCTTGTAATGAGTGTTATAATCTCATTATAAAGTTATTTTATAGCCTAACGTAACCATCTTTGAATGGTAGTCCCGCTTGTACCAGATTTACTTCAATATTTTCCCGCTTTATCCTCCAACAAAGTTGAACAGAGTTGAATAAGAAAAAGTTCATTTATCTACTGAAGATTTTCCTATTTTTGTAGATTAGGTCGTTAGACTCGGATGGCTAAATGGTGCTGGATGCGTATCAGCCTATGTTGTATGTATCACCTGACAAATTTCCTTAACTTTTTTTTATTATCATTTTGAAGTCGCCTGCACATGAAGCTTCATGCCTTTCTTTATCTAGCCCAGACATAATGGGAACTATGCAGAATACGGAAGGTGAACATAGACGCAAGAAGAGAGTTCCAGAGTGCCCACCTAAACATGTCAATAGACGGCATGAAGCAGTCACGGGATTATGCATTCTGAGGATTACTGATTATTAGACGTAATGTCAGAAATTGTGGACTTCTGTCTGGACCTGATTCTTCCCAGTGGATTGTGGGCGGGACATTGGAGGTGGTAAACTGTTCAAAGATGTCTGATCGAATTTCCTCGGAATCTTCAGTGAAGGTAGATCATCACAGCTCATGAACGGATTAAAAGGAGTTTCCTGATAGTCGAAATTTGACTTTTCTGTAGTTTGGGGAGTTTACCGATTATGAGTTCAATCGAGAACCTTGGTTGCTGGTATTAAAGTTGAGTCATTTGTCTTCTGCCTTACCCGACGCTTTATATCTTTCTATAATGCTTCTCGTCTGCTAGCTTTATCCATCTTGCCAGCTAACCACTCACACGCTAATTAAACGCAGCCAAAGCACTCTTCCATACAGTCCAGCGAATACCAAAGTTCCACGCTGGAGTAGTGGATTTCACGCTCGGCCACTAATCCAGTGGCCCAAAGTTCGATTCTCAGCGCCACCAACGCGGAACCAGAGGAATTTATTTCTGGTGATAGAAATTCATTTCTCGATAAAATGTAGTTCGGATCCCACAATAAGCTGTAGGTCCCGTTGCTGGGTAACCAATTGGTTCCTAGTCACGTAAAAATATCTAACCCTTCGGGCCAGCCCTAGGAGAGTTGTTAATCAGCTCAGCGGTCTGGTAAAACTAAGATATACTTAACTTAGCAGAAACCAAAGCAGGGTCCAGGTGCATTGGGATATTATAGTAATATGGCGGATATTATAATATGACCTTTGGTCACAAAGTTTAGCCTGAAAATTAGCAAACGGCCATAGGACCTCTTCGGCCTCAAATGGAAGTCAAAGAAGTCGTCTCAGCCTCTTAATTATTTCATGTAACGTCGTCGCCGCTAAAGCGCTTCGTTCTAATGGTGTCACATACAATGTGTAAATGAATATACTGACAATTATAATTAGCTCTTTTGATTCGAAATTCTGGCAGAGAGTAAGCGTATCGAATGGACGTCTTAAAATTGTACGTGGTTAATTTTCTGGTATCGTCGACCCACAACTTTATAAACTAAGATTACATTAAGTTCCGAGAAAGATAGAGTATTATAAAGACGAATAATTATACTCGAATTACATTAATGCAAAATAAAATTGGCCATCTGTTAGTATTCTGTTCTCAGATAATCGCAGAACAGTCCAGAATATGCGTAGTAGTTATAAATCTGAAAAAAAACCTTTTACGATGGAACGATAATTAGAAAGTGCGCATGAGAACGAAGTTCTTTCTTTGAAAGAAATAAGAAAATAATTTTGAATAAAAAAATTATATTTAAGACAAGGCAATCTCAATAAGCGTAGGTTTAGTGAATTCAGAGGTCCACGTTTGTGGAAATAAATCGTAGTGACGTTAAATCCAAAGTAATCATATGCCAGGAAGGCTTTGGAACTAAAAGGAAACAAAAGTCGCGATTTAGTAACGAGCTTAGTTGAAATAAAGCGCCTCTCGCACTTCAGTTTTCCCAAGACAACCAAATGAAATTTATCACGAGGTAGGTCAAATGTTGCTGAGACTAAGGAATTAAGAGGTGTCGGGCTGGTTTAAGGCTTCACTGCCAGTCCTGGGATTGGGAAGTCGCTGGTTCTCGCCTGTCGATGGCCAATTCTATTATCGCTTAATAAATTCCCCCTCGGTTAAGCATATATGAAAATATATTAATTCCGAGGTAGAGCGAATTAGATATTAAAGGACTTTTGTAGTTCGATATATGTATATGAATCACGGTAATGTGATATATATATATATATATATATATACCTATATATATAGTATATATATATATATATTATATATATATATATATATATATATATATATTATATATATATGTGTGTGTGTGTGTGTGTGTGTGTGTTTGTGTGTATATATATATGTATATATATAAATATATATGTTTATATATGTATATATATACATATAGTATATGTATATATATACATACATATACGTATATGTATATCACATATACTATATGTATTATATATGTATATATACATATGTATATATGATATATATACTATATATTATATATTTATATATATACATATATATATATATATATATATATATATATATATATATATATATATATATATATATATATATATATATATATATATATAAACTCTTAAGCCTCGAGGTCGAGTAGACAGCGTTTGGGATCGAAAGAGCCGAAAAAGTTGAGGATCCGGTTTTAGATAATCTCCAGGAGCGAAAAAATGTGCAAAGGGCGCTTGAGAGAAGAGACTGGAGCTTAAAAGTTTTTGTATGCATATTAAAAAAAGAATTTAAAGATCAACAACAACTCACCACCGACAGAACGCCAAGAGTACAGTCAAATTCAGATTT
>NC_087219.1:56890118-56892618 GCF_015104395.2 Macrobrachium nipponense | reverse complement strand
TGGCATATCCCATATCATTCTTATTTCTATTTTCAGATCTTGATACTTATCCATTTTCCCTCTCTTTCTCTTCAACTCTGGTGTCCCATGGTATTGGGACATCAATGAGTGATACTTTCTTCTTGACTTTGTCAAGCAACGTCACGTCTGGTCTATTTGCACGTATCACCCTATCTGTTCTGATACCATAGTCCCAGAGGATCTTTGCCTGATCGTTTTCTATCACTCCCTCAGGTTGGTGCTCGTACCACTTATTACTGCAAGGTAGCTGATGTTTCTTGCACATGCTCCAGTGGAGGGCTTTTGCCACTGAATCATGCCTCTTTTTGTACTGGTTCTGTGCAAGTGCCGGGCACTCACTTGCTATGTGGTTTATGGTTTCATTTTTCGTATTGCACTTCCTACATATGGGAGATTTGTTATTTCCATCTATCGTTCTTCGAACATATCTGGTTCTTAGGGCCTGATCTTGTGCCGCTGTTATCATTCCTTCAGTTTCCTTCTTTAGCTCTCCCCTCTGTAGCCATTGCCATGTGTCATCGCTGACTAGTTCTTTAGTGTGTCTCATGTATTGTCCGTGCATTGGTTTGTTGTGCCAGTCCTGTGTTCTGTTTGTTATTCTCCTGTCTCTGTATATTTCTGGGTCTTCGTCTACTTTTATTATTCCTTCTTCTCATGCACTCTTTAGCCACTCGTCTTCACTGGTTTTCAGATATTGCCCCAGTGCTCTGTTCTCGATGTTGACGCAGTCCTCTATACTTAGTAGTCCTCTCCCTCCAACCTTTTGTGTTATGTATAGTCTGTCCATATTTGCTCTTGGGTGTAGTGCTTTGTGTATTGTCATATGTTTCCTGGTTTTCTGATCTATGCTGCAGAGTTCTGCCTTCATCCATTCCACTATTCCTGCGCTGTATCTGATTACTGGAACTGCCCATGTGTTTATGGCTTTTATTATATCTCCGGCATTGAGTTTGACTTGAGTATCACCTTGAGTCTCTGCACATATGCTTTCCTGATCGTGTTCTTCATCTCTTGGTGTTTTATATCCCCTTCTTCAATTATTCCCAGGTATTTGTATCCAGTCTCATCTGTGTGTTTGATGTTGCTCCCATCTGGTAGCTTTATCCCTTCAGTTCTCGTTACTTTGCCTTTTTGTATGTTGACTAAGGCGCATTATTATTACTAGCAAACTTACCCATCTACGATGGGTGATAAAATACGGGTGCAGAAGTGAAAAATTTATATGCACTATTTGTTCAGCAATATTAAAATAAGGGCGATTTTTATAGATACCTACTACAGAACCACTTTGTACACAATATTATCAGTTTGTTCACAACTTAATTTCAAGTTGGCAGAGTCAGTTGCTCTGCTCATCGCCACATACAGCTGGCCATGCGTGAACATGGGTGACGGCAGAAACACACCAACACGATCCAAAGTCTGGCCCTGCGACTTGTTTGCAGTGAATGAGAAGGCCAGGTTGATGGGAAACTGCCTGCGCCGTAACAGGAATGGAAACTGGTGGTCCGAATGCATCAGAGGAATCCGGGGTATGAACAGACGTTTGCCGGTATGAGGGCCTGTTGCTATCACTTCTTCGATGACGTGGGAGTTTAGCTCCATAACGGTGTACCTCGTTCCGTTGCAATGTCCATTGGCAGGATCGAAATTCCGAAGCAACATTACCGGGCAGTACTTGTTCAACGTTTTTTTGTGCACTGGCAGTCCCGATGGATTTAAGTTATTCAAAAAATCTTGCGCATATTGATGATAATTTTCATCTTCTATTGTGTCCGAGCTGAAATATTTCCGACTTTCTCCGGGGAAGTTGTACAGAAATTATGTATGAAAATTCGTAAAATAACTAAGTCTACGGGAATAACCAGCCTCGTTTCACGGCAGAAACAGCTCCGTTTCAGGGAATCCCTTCTCATCCCCACCCCCTACAAAGGAGTGGGTTAGGTTGGATGAAACCCCATTACAAACCATCTTAGGGGTCCCCACCATAACCCTGCCAAGTTTCATGCCCATCTGACCAGCCGTTTGGCCGTGATTGAATGACACAGACAAGACATTACGCCCATTGTAGTATGAAGTATGATAGTATGATTATTATTATTATTATTATTATTATTATTATTATTATTATTATTATTATTATTATTATTATTATGCACGTGTACCATTGTTATCAAGAATTCATTCACAATTATTATTAACAGTATCAGAAGCCGTGATCAAAATGTAATTCTTTTTTTCATGTAATATTCACACCAGCCTACGAAAAGGTTCTCATATTCTCGAGCCTTTTTTCAAGGTTGAATTTATTGGCCCTACACCTTTTCTTGTAACCTAATCATGTATCTAATATGATCTCGCCTACTTCTCTTAAAAAGCTACTCTCTCTCTCTCTCTCTCTCTCTCTCTCTCTCCTTCTTCTTCTTCTTCTTCTTCTTACTAACGGGGGCGAACATTATTGTTGCTGTGACACCATTTC
>NC_087219.1:56872618-56882618 GCF_015104395.2 Macrobrachium nipponense | reverse complement strand
AGAAGCTCCGGGCGTTCCCATTGAATATGAAAATAACAAGAAGCTATCCTTTTTAGGCGTTTTAGTTTTTAGTAATAATAATCTCTTTAATATCGTAATTTAGAAAAAAAACATTTATGGGCCTGGTATCTAAATTTTACAGCCATTGCTTTTTAGTTTTATGGTAAATTCATCATCCAACCTATTACATTGGGCTTTTAATTTACATCTGACTGGATCTCTTTCCAAAAGAAAATATTATATCTCCAAAAGTTTTCTGTTGACTACTGCTTCCCATCCAATCATTTCTTTAGGAACATTTAACAAATTTTCAAGTGTTCACGCCAAAATTCGCTGTTCCTACTGTTCCAAAACTACTATTTTTTGCCAGTCTTCCAGTAGCACGTAGAAGTCTTTTTATGAAGAATTATATAAAATCATCGGTCGCCATATTCAAGCTATTAATTTAGAGCTAATACCAAGAAACCCTTGAGCGATTGGCTCTGTAGGTACAAAGAAAAGCTAAGCGCTCTAATGACCTCCAGTGTAATATACAAATTCACTTACCCCAGATGTCACCTGGAGGCCGCCTTAGTGGCGTGGTTGGCATGGTGTTCGCATCCCACCTCGGTGGTCGCGAGATCGTATCTCGGCCATTCCATTGAGGAGTGAGGGATGTGTATTTCTGGTGATAGAAGTTCACTCTCGACGTGGTTCGGAAGTCATGTAAAACCGTTGGTCCCGTTGCTGAATAACCACTGTTTACATGCAACGTAAAAGCACCATACAAACAAACAAACCCCAGATGTCACCTGGAAAACATGTCGGTTGCAGTCGGACGTTGCTGAAGGTGAGAATAGACTCTCACCGTGGTGTTAGCCACAGAACAGGGGTTAAACGGTCGAACCCTGAACTCTCCAACACATTTGATCATGTGCTTTTGAGTAAACATAAAATAAAATATGATGATTTTGAAATAAACAGATTGTTCCGTAGTTAGACTCCCAGTCGTCTACCACGCCTCTATACTTGAGTGTGTTCCTGGAACCCCGAGCTTGCCTTCGTTGTCACTCGACTGACTTTCTTCTTGAAATGTAGATGTGCATGTGATTCCGTATTTTAATGCTTGTTTATCAGTTTAAATAATTTTATGACGATTGTAATTCTTAATTTTCATATTTGTCTGAGTAATGTTAATGATTTAAATTTGGTCGTCGCTTTAGCCTTGAAAATGGGACTTGTGGTCCAGAGACGTCGGCGATATTTATATATATATATATATATATATAATATATATATAATATATATATATATATATATATATATATATATATATATATATATATATATTATATTAAAACAATAAAGCAATGCAAGCTCGCTCGATGTCTGATCAACAGATATTGGAAAAGAGCAAGAGTAAAAAGAAAAGAATCTTTCAGATCATCGATATCTCTTCCAGATTCCAAAACAACAACAGATGCCTTTCAAAAGTCAGGGACTTTCCCAAAAATCCAGCTGAAAGAGAAATCCCTGGGATTCGTTATGGATTCGAATGGATGTCTTCATTTCATATATTGATCTTCCCTTGACTTTAACAAGAATAAAAAAGGGTACGAACGGCAATTACATTAGATATATATATATATATATATATGATATATATAATATAATATATATATATATATATAAGATATATATATATATATATATATATATATATATATCTATATATAACTGACTCACGAAAGTTAGGAACGTGATAAATCCATAAATGAAGGTATAAGCCACGGGGAAAATAAACAACGGGGTTACTGCGAGATCTTTCGACGTTCAAACGTCCTTTACTTAGCAGATGAACTGACTTAGATGAGGAAATGACAATACAAGAAAGGTCGTATAACTGACAGATAGGGATTATAAAGAGATTAGTACCTAGAATCCGACACACCTGGAAGGTGAGTAACCTTCCCAAACAAGCTTAAACATGGGTACAATTAAAGGTTTAAGACAATCTGCTCAGACCCAAGGACAAGACAATTAAAGGATTACTATAGGTGACAGCTATTCAGAACTTTGGTAAACAAAAACATATTCACAATACATATTCATAATACATATATATACAACGAAGACCCTTGTATTTGTAACATGTTTAAGAATGACCTCAAAGATATAATTACAGACTTAAATAAAAATTAGTTGCCTTAGAGATATCTTCGCTGTATATGTATGTTTAATATGTATTGTGAATATGTTTTGTTACCAGTTTAAAAAGTTCTGAATAGCTGTCACCTATAATAATCCTTTAATTGTCTTGTCCTTGGGTCTGAGCAGATTGTCTTAAACCTTTAATTGTACCCATGTTTATGCTTGTTTGGGAAGGTTCCTTATCTTCCAGGTGTGTCGGATTCTAGGTACTAATCTCTTTATAATCCCTATCTGTCAGTTCTACGACCTTTCTTGTATTGTCATTTCCTCTTAAAAGTCAGTTCATCTGCTAAGTAAAGGACGTTTGAACGTCGAAAGATCTCACGGACACTCCGTCGTTTATTTTCCCCGTGGCTTATGCCTTTATTTATTTATTATATATATATATATATATATATATATATATATATATATATATATATATATATATATATATATATATATATATATATATATATTGTTAGATGTGCCAAGTATCTGGTTACCATGCATCAAATATTACCTCACCAAAAGCCAGACACCTGAACCCTCATAACGACGTTTTTTTTTTTTTTAAACGACTGAATACTTTAAAGGCAACAGTGATCCCTTAACACTTACCAGTATTGCAGAAAATCGGACTAAGTTCATCAAAACAGGTGTGAGGTAATCTTGTAAGTAATTAAATTTATCAAAAGTATCACTCCTTCAACAACTTTAAAAGTCTAAGCATTTCCCTGATTTCAGAAGTCTAAGTACTTCCTTGGTTCTAAGTCACTTCAAGTAATTGAAGGAAAGCAAATCAATTACCACTCTATGTTTCTACCTAACATAAATATAATCCTAATTAAATAAACTGGTATAAATGAAAATACTTATACAAATTTTAAATAAAAAAATTTATTATTAAATTCAAAATTTATAAGTGAAATTCACAATACCAGGGAAAATTACTGTTACTTGAAAACAAAGTAAAGTTTAATTAATTCTTGAATCAAATTAAGTAAAATTAAATCAAAATTAATTTATCACAAAATTCAAGAAAATTAATTCAACCAAAATTCAAAAGTGTTAGGCAATAATTGAAAATTTGAAATTAATTCACAAGTGTTAAACAATAACAAAACTTGAAAAGAATTCTAAGTAAATGTAAATTAATTCACAAATGTTAAATTTAATCAAATGTGCAATGATTAAGCAATTAAAATAACTAAGTAAATTAAATTGTGAATGCAAATGAAAATATAAAATAAAAAGACACACTTCAATAAGAAAATGAAATAGTGCACAAACAATGGAACAATCACAAACACAAAAATACGCAATGTGTAAAAGTGTAAATATTTTCCACTCAAAACATTGTAAACATCAGTTTTTACCAAACCTTCGTAAACACCTGTTATTAGTTATTAGTTAACCACAGTTCCTAACCGTTATTAGTTATTACCTAACCGTTATTAGTTATTAGTTAACCAGACACTTTTCCCATTAACTTTTAGTTATTAGTTAAAGACAATTCCTATCCATTATTAGTTGCAACTAATAAAAATATAACACTTTACCTTTTTGGTATACCAACTTCTTTCTCTGCTGCAGTCTTGTCTTACACAATTTCACAAAAACCAGGTGCCGTTACAAAATGATGTTGGTTCAGATTCCACAAAAGAAATTAAATAACAATAAATAAACTCTAAGAAATATCAAATATGAAATTCTCACACGTTACGAGTGACCAATTTACGTTACGTTAATATAATCTCACTGATGTCGAGGGAGAGAGAGAGAGATAGAGAGAGCGAGAGAGAGAGAGATTTGACTGCCTCGAGGTCCTAAGATAGAATGTAATGAAATTTTCTTCCTTTACAGAAACTGGAGAGGGCAGATATGATACAAAACGTTCTTGTCACGAATGCTTCCAGTAGCTTGGAAATCTGATGCAATCTTCATAAAGAAATGTGTAACATGCACGTGGTTTTGATCAGACATACGCGTATGAGTCCAGTCTGTTAAAAAAAAAAAGACAGACACGTACCCGATCGAAACGGAGGCTGAACGACAATTAAGATTGACATGTTTTGATAACAACGCAAGACTCAATTCTCTCGCTATCACATGCGTTGACAGATTAGGAAAGCAAACGGATCTCGCAGACCCTCTAACTTAAAGTGTCGACATAAAAGTTAAACATTCGTTGTTTCGAAAAGACAAAGAAGAATCTTCTCTCTCTTTTTACGTTATATATATTCTTTTACATTAAGTAATGCGAAATCTGAACACACATTTTAAAACATCCTATTCTAAGCCATCTAGGGATCTGAAAAAATGTTGCATAATCTACATGACATTTCAAAGAGGGGAAACATGCATTTTGAAAGTAGCAATATATATATATATATATATATATATATATATATATATATATATATATATATATATATATATATATATATATATATAATTAATATATATAAAACGCTGGTTCTTTCCAATGTTCTGAACTCTCTCTTCACTTTACAACTCGAAGTTCGTAGAATTATAATAGAAAGCAACTTCTTGATAATTCCTTTTATTTGTGTCTCCATGGTGACATTTAGGATCGTAATTCGTCCAGAATCTTGCCAGACTGAAATATTTACATCATTTCATAACTAAGCGTAACAATTACAAATAAGTAAACAAGTTGTTGAATTAATACAATTGTTATGGAGTTTCTGTTGACATATAACAACTCAAAGAACGGCCAACTAAAAAAAACAACGGAACAACTATACAAAGAATTGGGTGTTTAGTATATTGAAAGTAAACAAATATATTTATGTACTTTTATGTATAGAGATATAAAACCAGAAAATGTTCCGCACTTCGCTGGAAAAAAAGGGCTTAAAGAATATGAGAAGTCCCTGGCATCCTTCGTTCTGAGAGGTCAAGGTGGAGGAATTACATCCTTCTGGGTTGCTAGAATACTGATATACCACGTGATGACTGGTCTGTTACGAGTGAATAGGATTTTTTATTTTTTTTTATTGTAAATCATTAACTGGTTTTACATGATTGGAAACTATCTTTTTCAGCAGCCTTTCTTTTACTTTGTAGCAACTACACATTTATCCTTGTAATATAATTTGCAACTTTCTACCTGTTTGTTACCAGTTATCTCTGCATTCATCTGGGGGGCTACCCTCATACAAAAGTCAATTGAATCGATTCTAAGTTAATTGTGGGTTAGAAGGAAGTCAACGTTTCATTTAATTATAATTACGTGAATCAGAAGAAGAATGCAAGGGAGCTTTAACCATTAACTCTGTTGCACCGTGATCCACGTTAGTCGACAAAGCAAAGGTGTCTCAAACAATCCAGATGATACTCTGAGAAAACCTTTAAGATCGAATTAAACGTAATGAGGATGGGGCAACGCAGGTTGCATAAATTAATCAAATTTTCACAATTTCAATTCAGGAAGGACTTCTCAAAGCTGGCTGATGAAGGGAAGAGGCACCTTGAGGCAGGTGAGTTCACGGCACTACGATCACCTATTCTCTGCAATACAGAACCGCACTATCACTTTGATTGTTACAGCAAATGTTAGAACTTTACCATTCCCTTTTTGTTTGGTTTTGGTTCATTAGCTTTAGTTTACCCTAATTTGCTATTTATTATAGTATCCCCATCAGGGTTTTGAGTTTTCTTCCTCCACATTATTAAAAGTTACCATTCCTGTTTTTGAATCCTTGGCCTGCTTATTCTCAAGAGTCCTGTTTTCGGTTTCCTTGGAGTATTTCGAGGTGACTTTGGAAGTCCCTGTACCCAGGTATGGGAGTCTAGTTCTGGCCTTCGTGTTGGTACCACAAGTTATGGATTACAACAAGTTTGATCCTTTGTTTTACGATTTTACCTCTCTTTATCCCTGGAGCTTATTGCAACGCTGCTGCTTCATCTAGCTGTAGCCTTGGGCCAGTATTTTCTTGGGGGACCTCTCCATGAGCAGGTATAAAGCCTTTAATTTTTGTGACGTCTGGAGAGACTGGATCTTCCAATCTTGAGGAGGAAGGGCCTTACTCTGCAGATATTTGGAAGATAGCGGGGCATACCTTCCCGGTTCTCCCACATACCTCATACTGGATCAAGACATTTCCTCTTGTAAGAATCTCAAGAGAGATTAAAACTTTTGTTAGGCTATCTTAGTTTTATTAATTGTTAGGCTTCTGTCTGGCCGTTATTTTCTCCGTTTTTCGTGACCTCCTTATTTTGGAGAATGTTATGGTTCTTTAATTAATAGTGTGGGTGTTTTAATTATTGCATTCATATTGTGTGTGATTTGTATCCCTCTCAGTTAATATTTGCTCACCATTAATTCACTTACGGTATTTGCATCCGTCTCAGTTAATATTTGCACACACTGTTACTTCACTTATCGTGACTCTAACTTTGGAGAACACCAGTTGCTTTTCTGGTATATGAAAAATAGCCCTTCGAGGAGGGTCCTGACAAAAATAAAAACATTCAATTGGGAATGCTGAAACCTGAGAGAGAAAATCATTCAACGTCAAATGTGATACAAGTTGGAATGACACTGATGATTTACGTTACACAAGTAAAGGTTACACAAGTTCGTTGTGGCTCTTAAGGCAGTTGCAAGGGAATGAATAAAGAGAGCAGTTGAAATACAGCAAAGAAAATATGATTCCGAGTAAACTTCCAAACCCGCACATTACCTTAGTCCTTTGGACGAGATGTCTTGAAAGCACATCTGGGCGACACAGCGGATCTGGACAACGCACCAAAGAGTGTCCTTGTGGGATGGCTGTTGGCAGAGTGGCAACTGACAAAAGTTGTAAAGCTGGCTGGTCATGAACCGAACTGCTGACTCCTGATTGACTTTTCCGATGCTTGCAGGCGTGGGTCAGTGGTGTGCAAGTACCGTTACCCGTTTTGCGAGGTCCAACACACCATGTATTCGGATTTTGCCTGGAAAAGGAAGCATTTCGGCAGCACGGGGGTTTAGCAGTGAAGGATACAATAGAGGGGGTTGCTACAAGTTAAGGGCCCCATACACTGTCTGTATCGTTCGCAAAACATTGTGTCTGAATGCAGAAGTGGGCGGAGTTTCGTGTGACTTGCGACTTATGTCTGTCATACACAGATCGTTCATTGTATGTGTTTAAACGTCTGCCGATATAACGGTAGAGATGATGCCATGTCTTCTCGAGACAAGATATTTGTTCAGACTGAAATCGGTGCGGAGATCGTTCATATTGTATTGTTTGTCGACAATCGTTCAGTGTATGGTTAGAGGTGGAGCTAGCTAAACTTTATGGGAGCCGTAGCGAATCGCTAATTGGCTACGAGTATTTCTTCACTTTTTTTTTTCTTGTATAACCCAATTTGGTTATATTCACAATTTTATATGAATTTTTTATGCTGAGAGAGAGAGAGAGACAGAGAGAGAGAGAGAGAGAGTTGTTACGTACAAGCATTCAAATTCATGAATCTCGTAGCAATATATATCTTTTATCTTTTCAGTTCTCAGCAAGTCTTGAAAGTCTTGCATTGGAAAAAAGTAGTATACATCAGTGGGTAATATCAGTGATACCTGGATACTTCCAGTTATTGAGTATGATACCTGGTAATTGCTTAGTAACTGTTCAGATAGCTCAAGATTCAGTACTGTTTTCATAAAGTAATTAGCAAGCTTGAATTAAGATGAGGTTGATGATTGGAGGTCTGGTTACCCAGGCCAGTAGAACGCTGTGCATTATGTCAGGTTAGGTTAGGATGTACTGGGTCAGACCTTACACAAATGAACCGAAAAGGATCGATGTACTTTATACCTCTCTTGATGGCTCTTTAGTCAAAATTCACTGTACATCGTTGTGAATAAATCAGACTACGGTTCAAATTCCACTTGCAACGAAGCACATCAGTTGTAATTCCCCTTTGGTGTAAGTAATTTCCAAGGCATAGTGTATTGGATATTAAGCGAAGAGAGAGAGAGAGAGAGAGAGAGAGAGAGAGCTATTCCTATTACCGTATTACTATACTATTATATATATATATATATATATATATATATATATATATATATATATATATATATATATATATATATATATGAATATTTATCACATCACCGTGATTC
The DNA here is from genome assembly GCF_015104395.2 of Macrobrachium nipponense. Classification (NCBI taxonomy): domain Eukaryota; kingdom Metazoa; phylum Arthropoda; class Malacostraca; order Decapoda; family Palaemonidae; genus Macrobrachium; species Macrobrachium nipponense. The sequence goes on along the minus strand of NC_087219.1, from coordinate 56,874,313 downwards.
ATATAAATCATTCGAGCTACAAATGTCCTTTAATATCTAATTCACTCTACCTCGGAATTGATATATTTTCATATATATACTGAGGGGGAATTTTTAGTTGATAATAATTTCGTACCCCCATGGGAACGAACCACCGTCCAGTAGGACGGGGAACGAAATCAGGATCGGACAGGTGACGCTACCGAAACGGCTATCAAGAGAGGCTAAAGGTTTATATCGATTTCTGACATTTCAAATCAACGTTTGATCTCGTTGTATTTGTAATTAGAATCGATATGGAACCCCCTCCACAGATAGCCGATTCGAGCGTTTGACCCACGCAGCCTTTGATTTGAAATGGTCAGAATCAATATAAACCTTTAGCCTCTCTTGATAGCCGTTTCGGTAGCGTCACTGTCCGATCCTGATTTCGTTCCCCGTCCTACTGGACGGTGGTTCGATCCCATGGGGGTACGAAATTATTCAACTCAATAAAAATTCCCCCTCAGTACATATATGAAAATATATCAATTCCGAGGTAGAGTGAATTAGATATTAAAGGACATTTGTAGCTCGCAATGATTTATATGAATCACGGTGATGTGATAAATATTCATAATAAGGCTGCGTGGGTCAAACGCTCGAATCGGCTATCATGGTGGAGGGGGTTCCATATCGATTCTAATTACAAATACAACGAGATCGACGTTGATTTGAAATGGTCAGAATCGATATAAACCTTTAGCCTCTCTTGATAGCCGTTTCGGTAGCGTCACTGTCCGATCCTGATTTCGTTCCCCGTCCTACTGGACGGTGGTTCGATCCCATGGGGGTACGAAATTATTATCAACTAAAAATTCCCCCTCAGTACATTATATGAAAAATATATCAGGTCCGAGGTAGAGTGAATTAGATATTAAAGGACATTTGTAGCTCGAATGATATATATATATGTATATATATATATATATATATATATATATATATATATATATAAACGAATGTAATAGCCACAATGTCCTCTGAACTTCTCGATTTCTTGACATATTTTGGATAAGTAGGCCACTGCAAAATTTTAAATCCAAAATGGGAATAAAACGAAGAAACTGCAGCTTCCAGCGAGGAAACTAAAGCGACACACAATGGGATAGAGTGAGGTCATTCTCCCGACGAGGTTGAAGTTCCTGAAGTAACTTCGATTTCTGATTTAGTGCCTTTAAGTGATAAGTGTACCAAAAAAGTGTGACTAAAAACGAGATTTTATGAGAGCATTCTAACTTCTCGTGAGATTTGACTTCCAACCTTGAAAAAAAAATGTACAAAACCTTCATTTCAACAACCGCTTCTTCAATTCTGTATCAGATCGACGTATAAGTCACTATAGGCCCTTTACTCAAGATTGACCAAATAACAATTTCAATGCAAAAAAGTTAGTCATCCACGGCATATGAAATGTTTGATCGTTTGAAGGATCCCTTCCTTTTACCTCTATTCAGCTCTCGTAGTTACACTTGTCTTAATTTCGCAATGAAATGAATAGGTTTTTTAGCTTACTTTTAATTTACCCAAAAAACTGACAAACACACTAGACAGAATATGATGTAAACTTTTTAACGTGTTACAGGGGTAGAATGAGAAAGGACAGATCGTTTCTGCGACCCTCCGGAAGCCACAGGAACCCTTGTTGAGTACTCATATCAGCTTTTTAGAACCAGC
>NC_087219.1:56867553-56872118 GCF_015104395.2 Macrobrachium nipponense | reverse complement strand
TTATCTGAGACCAAGTTCAAGAAGGAGTGTTGCCTGGTTGTAGCCGCTAACTGTGTAACATGTCGAAATTATGGATTAGTTGAAGACATCGTGAGGGTTTACCCCTATGCTGACATCGCAGGTCACTGTTACAACAGAGCCGGGACTAGTTACACTTCACTCAGTCACCATGGGAGAAAGGGTACCACCATTCTGACATCACCCGAGAGAGAGAATATGTTCGATGCTGAAGAACCCGACCTTCCCATCATCTTCACGTTGTTAACCCAATATGGAATTTGTGCACCCGTGGAAGACAATGAATTCGCCAAATCGAGTATAATGTATTCTAAGGATGAAGACCATGTGGAAAGGTTGCGGAACGATATGAGAGAAATGAGATACAATCACTTCTATTCAGCGTTGAAGAGTTTAAAAATTCCATTAAAAAAAGTATCGTTTGAAGATGTGAAATATTTCCTATTCCCCACAGGGATAGGACAAAGCGGTCACGTGATCTGTGTCTGGTTAAACCAATACCTACCTGTGATTATCTCCTTTGGCGAGGAGATGAAACGCCACGGAAAGGTCACATGTATAGTTGTCAAGGAATCAGATTTATCCTTCATGGAAGAGAAGTGTGCGGGAGATGTGCGGTTGAAGGATTATTTTCCAAATTGAGACTTCCGGAAGTGATGGACACAGAAATTAAGCCTTCGGGTTGAACTAACAGCCCTCTTATGTAAAAAAACACAAAAAAATGTTTGCCAACCTGTATATGTACATGTGTATGTATGTTCCTTTATTTTGTATAATAAATACAATTAATTTTTTCATACTTTTATTCATCCCTTCTAAGCTGTGTGGTATATATGACCTCAATAACGTGTGTTCAGCGTGTGTACCGATCACATCGTATATGTGAATAGCGGGGTGTGCCTAGATTTATTTCCCGAATACCACCCATGTAAATTTATAAACAGGTTGGCCACTCCCATAGCTCTATCAAAAGATGTAGAATATGAATTAGGTGTCATAGGGGTTACACTCCCAAATGAATGCTATGCCGTCACACCCGAAGATGAAGATTTCACACTTCAGTTTAAAGTCTCCTTTAATCAGAGTTCGACAACTCGCTCATATGCTTTCATGTATGTTCCCGCTGTTGACTTATTAGCAGGGAATATGAATAGATTAACTAGAGCACTCAATACAGACATTACAGAACAACTGGAAAGGTTTTACGGTGCATACATTCGGGATGTTATGCGTAGGGATGGGTTATTTTCATGGGATGATGATTTGAAGAGGATGAGCCTCACATACTGAGGTTATGAATGTAGGATTCCAACATTATTCAACCCTCATCGCTGGGTGATAAAACGGTATATATCCTGGACTGTTTCACGTTGGAATGTGGACAGGTTAGAGGTTCGCATAACGCAGTTTATAAAACTTTAAATACAAATTTGGTAGATTACATTTCCATTGGCGTGACGAATCAAAAGGGGGAGGATATTAAGTTTATTGAAGGTAAAAGCATGTCATGCACCCTTCATATAAGACCTAGATGAGCGAAATTATGTGCAGTACTTCACCAATATGACGGGTGAACACATTATATATGTGAGCAGTCGAGGCTGCTTGGACAAGTACATGAATAATCAGCATCCGGGTTTGTGAATGGGTTACCCACTCCAATATTCCCTACCAAATGGAAGCAAATATGAAGTGGGTCTAGCTTCGATCATGTTTCCGGGAGTTTATTATGCTGTATTGTCAAGCGTTGAAGAATTCTCCCTCCAGTTTGTTACTAAACGCGGTAAAAATGATAACCATGCCTATATATATATAGACCAACAAGGGTTGCGTTAGTGGGGGGACATGAAAAGACTGGTGAGGGCGCTTAACAAGGATATTTTTTAACATTTACAAGTATATTCTGACAGCTATTACAAAAACGTTTTCAACAGTAATGATGTATTTGGTTGGGATGAAGACAGCAGGAGAATTATTATCCCTCACGTTAAGAGAGGGAAGATTAGGGTGGGGGACATTAAAAGTGTGTGTGTCAAATTCAGTAATAAAGCGGCCAGACTGCTGGGTTTTAAGAATAATACAGCATATGAAGTTTACGGCCTTTATGCGGTGAATGCACATCTCTCGGTTGATTCCTAACCCGATAATTGCGGTGTAGATTATACGTATGTGTACACCAATATTGTTTAACTGACATTTTTTGGAGGGAAGCTAGTAAATATATTGGATTATTTTACATTAGAGAGCAGCAAAGGGAAGGGGATACACAATACAATACACAAAGCGCTGAACACAAACATTCTAGAGCAGGTTTCAATCATCATCACCGACCAGAATGGAAGGCGCATTCATTTCAATAACAACTTGAGAGTCACCTGTGTGCTTCATATAAGGCCCGGATAGGGAGGTATGTATAAAACCTGCATTCTTTTCCACCTTGACGTTATTCACTTTCACGAGCTCGTGTAATTAAGAACGCTCAAATGAGCGCTCTGCATAATATACAAGGGATGGATTAAAGGTTTTTTTAACAGGTCGAATTTAAAACATTCTCATCTGAACCCTTAAGAAAAGGAACGGGTCTAGAGGACATTCCGGTCTTCTATCCGAGTCATAGAAGAGGTGGAGGTGTATTTTCAGCCATGGCCGGCATTGCACGCAGGGTATCCCTTTCCTGTTCAATGCTGCTAAACCTTCAGTTAAAGAGTTTGGTAGATCGGTGCTTTCGGATGTAGTGAACGATCAGCGGCCCCTGAGGGAATCTTTAAAAAGGCATGGAGTGACAGCTCTCAAAAGTACGAGTAGATGCATTCTAAGCGGTAGTGGGAGGGTCGACAGGAAAAGGTTGGGTGGAGTGAAACGTACACTCACTCAGTCGGCTATGAAGATGAGGAAGAAGAGGAGAAAGAAGAAAGAAGAAATCGATAAGTAAATATAACAAGGATGTGTATGATCTTTAATTCATTCACCCTTTGTCAGTAATTTTGTGAAATGGCGGGTGTGGTTCCAAATGTGCCAGGGACGGGAAACAAGGTTCCCGTCTCTTCATATATCGCGGGCATCTCAGAATTGTTCCCGAATGTGAACAAGCATAGGATTGTAGAAAGTTCGATTAATTCTAAGGAAAGGTTGAATTTCACACCTAGCAATAATTCTATAAATCAAGTCCTTAGTGATAACTATATCGAGTTTTGTATTAACGGTGCCGCAGGCTCCTTCTTGGATTTGTCAAGTATAGCTTTGGAATTATACATCACAGTGGTTAGGGGCGGTGCTCTGCTCAGCTGCCAGATGATGCACATGTTGCACTCATTAACAGTATAAGTAATACGCTTTTTAAATCCGTCTGTGTGTTCTTGAACGAAAAGTTGGTGGAATCGTGTCCTGTTTTTAACCATCAATCATACATAAAAATGCTCAAGAGCATGAAAACCAGCGCGCTACCGACTTTTGGTATGAGTGGGTTTTTCCATGATGATTTTCACGCCACGCATGGTGTTACACAAACCTATACAGCTGCTTCTTTCGGACAGACGAGTAGGTGGGAAACTCGGGTGATGAGCTCCGTTAAGACAAGAGGAGTTCACACATACTTTCCACTCCTTATAGATCTAGCGAGTATAGACATGTATTTGTTGGATTCCGTGGATTTGAGGATAAGGCTCGAAATGGCCAATAACAACTGGGTGATGGGCGCCCACACCAACACTCACTTAAACGATCTGAATATAAAAAAGGCCAAGTTGTGGATTGATCGGGTTACCCCCATTATAATGCCTTGTCCACTTTAAACGCAGCTCTAGCAGTTAGCCCTATACAGTATATATTTGATAAGACTTTATATAAAACATATGTTATTGGGCAGAATGAGAATTCCATTTTAATAGATCAACCTATCAACACCTGTATACCTGAAAAGATTATGTTAGCTATGATTGGTATGCAAACGTTTTCAGGGAATTACGCGGCCAATAGTTTGTACTTTGGCGCATACAACTTGAATAGCGTGCACATCACTGTTAATGGGAATACATTGTATAATATCAACTGTCATTTTCCTAATACTGTCACGAAATTGTTTTATGAGATGCAGAAGTCAATAGGAGGTGGTCATGACAAGCACATCACCTACAACAGTTCTAAAAACGGAAGGGCTGTCTATTGTTTTATTTTCGTCACAGAAGAGGTTGAAGATTCAATGCCGGTTAAAATTTCAGCTCGTTTGAGAATATCTATAAAACTGGGAACAGTCGCGCCTCATCCTTGTATTTTATTGTTCGGAGACACCAAGGGTATTTTAACAATTGATTCGGATAGAGTCGTTCAGTGTGATGTTAGGGGTTAATAGTGGTGGATACAAAAGAAATTGAGACTGCTTTACAGGGTTCGCTAGGGACCGTTATTAAATATTTAGGTGTGTTTGCTTTGGATGAAGTAGGCATGCTCATAATACCTGCGAATAGGAATAAACCGTTAGTTTTTATATCTAATACTCTGCCTTTAACTTTTAGTATCGATGTTGTTGGACACTGGGTGTGTTTTTAAAT
>NC_087219.1:56825053-56855053 GCF_015104395.2 Macrobrachium nipponense | reverse complement strand
AATGACTAGGAATAAATTAATTTGTTTCATTGGCCTTGTTTCGAGCTTTTGTATCCTTTTCCCCACATGAAACCGTAATTTATGCACAAAATATAGATAAACTGTTTGTAATATTAATTTTTGTCTACCAAGGGTCATGGGGACTCATGAAGTTCAATTCTATATAATTGATGGTTGTCTGGTAACTTAGCTGCAGGGGATGGTCAAGAAGAAATCATTGTCTATATCATCTCCAATCAAGACATTAGGAGTAATGTATCTCGTACTACTGAATAGTATTTAACTCAAAAGACGATTCGTGGCAAAATTGACTGAAACAGGTTCAGTAGTCATTCAACCAAGTTCATAATCCATAGAACTTTACAAAGGAGGCTATCTATTTTGATATGTAATTCTACTAAAACTGTAAATCTATTTTTCGTCTTTAATCGAAGATGCCACGAATAAAAATTTAATTTTAATGACCCTTTTAGTATCAAAAGAAAAATGCTGCACACTGCTTGACAATAGACTAGAGAGCAAAAAGAAAACATTGCTGAAAATTTTATTTTCTGGCTTAGACTTGGTTTATTGACGAGTCTGTCACCTTTTGATTCAACTTCCTCCAGACGGTAGGTAAAGCAAACCCTCCTTACTTTCTGAACAAAAATTTCAGCGCAGAGATAGAGGAAGCTCTACTGACAGGTATTGGCAATATATGATGCGAAGTTGTTATTTCTGCAATTATACTATGCCAAGCCATTTATATGACACTCAACTCAATTACGAAAACCAAAACATTAACCAAACTAACAGACATAATTCAAACATATATACGACAGGATAGTCGCAAAGAGTTTCGTAAGAAAATGTTACTACGCTAAATCTTCAATTTCTTTTCCTCGGTCATGAAAAAGGTCAGAATCTACATTGACAGCATCACAAAAGCCACAGGAATAATGTGAAGGGAACCACGTGTGTTAGCGAGGAGTAGAATCGGCTAGAAATTAGTGAACGGGTACAAGAGGCGCGTAAAAAGTGATTAACTTGATGAATATAAGACGAGAGAAGGAGACATAACAGCTGATTGCAGAGGTTCAAGACAGCGAGGGAAAGTGGCTGTTGCTGTCTCCGCCAACCCCAAAGGCATTAAAACGGTCAGGGAAGGCAATTATAATCAGGTCATACAATTAAATCAGTAAAGGGCCTGTAATATACTCTCTAAACCTTTTTATCGTTGCCAACATTCAAATAACTGAATTTTATAACGGCAGTCAGGCGAAAAGTAAAATAATTTGTTCAAAGGAGGTGTAATTATAAAACAGATGGATTTATTAGCTTAATGCTACTGGTCAGCTTAAGGGGGATCTAATCATGGTAGAAGTATAACATGGTATGGCAGATCTATGGAATTGAGGCTATCAGGCCTGTTGCTGGGACAATATGCAGTCACTGAGCTATCTATCCGAAAGTGAATTCCATCATGGGAAATTGATTTCGCTGACCCCTTGACTCAGGTTCACCAAGCACAACGCGGGTAGGAAACAACTTAGGCCACCAAACAGCTATATTTATAATATACTGGCCTTCTCTCGATTATAAAAAGTTCATAAAAATAAATCTAAGCCAGCGATTTCTCCAGTTGCCTAAGAATGTTATTGGCAGGAAACATTTGGTATATATTGGAAAACGAATTCTTTTGTTATTGTAAGCTTTTATCTTGGGCTAATTTATTAATATAATTATCATTATTCTTTTTACATCAAAAGGAAAGAAACGTCATGCGTAGAAACAATCTTTTTTTCCACTCAATTTTCAAAATTGTTTCTCTTGTCCCTTTCATGAAGGAAATTACCGGCAAAAATAAGCATCATGAAAATGAAATTGAAAGAAGAATTCGCAATGAGGGCGAGGCTTGGCCATGACAGAATGTTGTGTCTTACAAATCAGTTCCCACAGTATGTACTGTAGATAATATTTTTTCTCCTTAACCAAAGTAACAGACACAATTCAAACATATATACGACAGGATAGTCGCAAAGAGTTTCGTAAGAAAATGTTACTACGCTAATTCTTCAATTTCTTTCCTCGGTCATGAAAAAAGGTCAAAATCTACATTGACAGCATCACAAAAACCACAGGAATACTGAGAATTGAACCATGTGGCAGTTATTTGGAAACTCTTATCATAGGTCTTAAGCCATATGTTCAATGAAATAACACCGGAGATATTTAAAAGATCGCCAGTAAATGGCAGGAACACCCTAAGGATTGCCTGTACTCGAAATCCACAGAGTCCAAGCACCCCCCCCCCCCCCCCCCCCCCCCCCCCCCCCCCCCCCCCCCCCCCCCCCCCCCCCCCCCCCCCCCCCCCCCTCCATGTTCTCTCAATCGATACATACTGGAAGTGTGGTTTCGAATGGTTTCAATATCTAGTTATCGTTCTTTTTCTATAATTGAGCAAAGCAAGCAACTTCAAATTTCCTGGAATGGAATATGTGATTTTGGCATAAAGCCAAACACTGGGACCCATAGTGTCATTCAGCGCTATAGTGATAATGAATAGAAATGGAAATATAAGTAATGAGTTCAGTGGGAATGATATAAACAATGAGTTTAAAATAGATACTGTGATGATCAATGTTTAAAACGGTAAAAATCGAATTGATTTTAATTTTAATGGAATGAAAAGTTTACCTATGATAAAAAAAAATAAAAAATAAAAATAAATCAATAATTATAAATATAAAATTACAATATATTTTTTTAAAATCCACAAGCCTTTAAAAAACTCATAACAGGGCCAACATCGATGCTGTCTCCTAAAATTTCAGATATAGTCTTACTATCTAGATGGTACATCCGCCTCTCATTTACATACCTGGTACAGTGAACCAGAATGTGCTCAACTGTCAAAGGGCTATCTATCACAGTGAACACACACTGGAGCACTACCACCATTTCAAATTTCCTGAGTTGGGTCAGGAGAGCAATTACATACTTAGTGGTTGCATACGCGATTCAATATCACAGCGTTCATGCGTTGTGTATTTTTTTTTTTTTATTTAACCTTTGAGTCTTTTTAGTGGGAAAACTTTATTGACAAGCGTTAGGCATGAAGTTCGACTAAAGTATTGTCCATCGGTGTGGGTTTGGACCTTCTGAAGGTCTTTCGACGTTGTCTTTACGGTTGAACTACTTCGTGCCTGCGTACACCATTCATGCTCAGTCTTATCCCCAGACGCGTCGAAAGGGGAGGAGCTTCGAAAGAAATGACACGGCCACTGACGTTGCGACCTGGTCTGCGTAAATTGCTCATTTGCTTCTTGGACGTGGTAGTGATGACCAAGTTACTCTCCAACAGCGAACTGGGAGCTATGGCAATTTGTGCTATAATTTGAGCCAAACTGAATAACCGTGCTAAGAACAGAAAGAGATGCTGGACAAAAGACTGGTTGCTTAAATGAAAAGTTTCCTCATGCATCTCTCATAAATGAACCTAAATGTCATCCAAGTGATTGGTACAATTACTTGAGGATGGGCGAGGATAAATTTAGGGAACTGCTGGCATTCATAACACTTCCTTATATCAAGAAATCAGAATTAATTCTGATTTCTTGATATAAGGAGGTTACGTCGTCGCAGACCTTTATTCATCATTTCGGTAATCCTCAGTGTCGTCTGGGACACATGACTTGAGAAATTCTTTAATTCTGACAGAATTATGGGTTGATACGTCGCTTTGGACTGACTGGATTGCTTTATATAAATCACATGCTTGTGGAATATGACATCCAAATGTCATTCAAACTGGGAAAATATCGTTTACGATATTTTAATAAACAAGCTAAAGGTTACTAGATATCCAGATGCTACACGCGACACTGCCACCAAGAAAATAAACATTTGAAGTGCTTTCCGGAATGGTATTCCGAATCCAGGTAAAAATGTCGCAGGAAAAATGTCACTGGAAAAAAACACAATCTTTCATAGCGAACCCTAAGGTAAAATTTCAACTCTGTATGTATCTATGTATCCACCTTTGCAAATGCGTGTTTAGTACAAGCTCATTGGGGATTACCGTAAAATAAAATTAACAAAAGACTGTAAATATCATAAAGATAATCACCACCAAGAAGTATTGTGAATTTTTCCCTTTGACCTTATTACCGGTCACCATAAATTAATGTGACTTTTCCCCGAGACTTTTTTTCTAGCCAAAATTGTGAGTTTTTTGCGACATTTTCCCTGTGACTTTATTATCGGTCACAGATATTCCCAATCCTCGAAAGAGAGATCGCCACACTGAACTTTAGGTCCTCATAAGATCTCCTTGTCGCTAAATACCGTAGTGTGGCGGTCAGTCTGTCGGCACATATAGATTGCCTCATACAAATATCTGATTTCTTGATATGAGGTGTTATGAATGCCAGCAGTTCCCTAAATTTATCCTCGCCCATCCTCAAATAATTGTACCAATCACTTGGATGACATTTGGGTTCATTTATGAGAGATGCATGAAGAAACTTTTCATTTAGGCAACCAGTCTTTTGTCCAACATCTCTTTCTATTCTTAGCACGGTTCTTCAATTTGACGCAAATTATAGCATAAATTGCCATAGCTTTCAGGTCGCTGTTGGAGAGTAGCTCGGTCATCACTTTATCACGTCCAAGAAGCAAATGAGCCATTTACGCAGACCGGGTCGCAACGTCAGTGGCCGTGTCATTTCTTTCGACGGTCCTCCCCTTTTGACGTGTTTGGGGATAAGACTGAGCATGAATGGGGTCCCTAAATTGTCGGAGCGCCTCGGTGGCGTGGTTGGTATGGTGTTTGCGTCCCACCTGGGTGGTCGCGGGTTCGATTCTCGGCCATTCCATTGAGGAGTGAGAGATGTGTATTTCTGGTGATAGAAGTTCATTCTCGACGTGGTTCGGAAGTCACGTAAAGCCGTTGGTCCCGTTGCTGAATAACCACTGGTTCCACGCAACGTAAAAACACCATACAAACAAACCTAAATTGTCGGAGGATGGACTTCGTCTGAAGCATACTTTTAGAATATTCATTTGTATATTAAGTTTAGCTCCTATATATTTAGAAGGGACAACATCCCACTCCACTAAAGATAGTCATGTAGCTCCACTAAGTAGTAACACTGGAGTTTAAAGCATTGAAAATGAGACGACTTTTGAAAGAGACTATTACTGAAATGCCAAAAAACCATCCTAAATATTTGTTAGTATAGGGTAGACGTTCACCTTACAAAAATGTTGTTTGAGAGTAAGCTGGCCTTATGCCAGCACGGGCTCTTGCTCATAGAGCAGCCCGTAGAAAGCAAGAAAGTAACGGTGGGGAAGTATGATAATTAGGAATAAATCCGATTTTTACGGAGATTATTGTTATCCTAATTTTAGTAACGTGTATTTTCGTTTGAAGCTCGTAATATCAATATCGTTCTTATAATAACACTGTCATTACAATGTTGCTTGTTTTTTGACAATGAATTAACTAGACAAAATTGATGAAAACAAACTGTCATCGAGATACCTCCAGCCAATCAAGTTCTTCGTAGTAAAACAAAAGTGTCCCAGAGAAATTGTAAACGCCCACTGCAGTATTACCATAACAGTCCCACTATGGCTTACCAATAGCCTTACGCTGTGTATCGAAATTCCTGGAGGGAACTATACAAAAGGATTATGCATAAATCCTATTTCTCCCTTGAGAATCGAAGTTAAATTCTTTTCCTATTGAATCAAACATTCTGATTATATATATATATACACACACACACACACACACACACACACACACACACACACACATATATATATATATATATATGTATATATATAATATATATATATATATATATATATATATATAGCAGCAGTAGCCACTCTACACCTCTTCCCCCACCTCTATGAGAGATCTCAGACTCCCGGTTGTTCCTTCTGAAAGACTGCCATGGCCATTTATTTCACAGAGACTAAGCTACCACCATCTTGACCGCATATGAACCACGCTCAATCCAAGGCAATCAAAAGGCCAGGCATCAAGATGGAACACCTGCCCTCTACCGGAATGCCCTGAACTCTGACCGATATGGTAAAAGGGTCCGCAACCAAAGGAACGGATGTTACGGGCTGTTCCAAGAGCAAGAACCCGTGCCAGCACAAGGCTGGCTTAATCTTAAACAACAACAACAAGGAACAGCCTTATACTTGCTCTAGCCATCTTAGACACTGCTTGTCACACCTAAGCAGCTCTCCACCTCCATTTCATTGATACAATTCCACGTGTGACTTTACTCTCCATTGTGTGTTCCTTCTGCCACAGCCGCCATTAAAGAAGGATGAACACGGCCTGCTAGGTAATGTGTGAAGTAATGGTTCAAGTGAAGTCAATTCTATTTCTACTACTGTGTTTTTCCATTTCATTGCTACTAGCAACTTATGGTTCTCAGTCCTCCTAAGCATCACTCCTAGTCTTGTATCAACGTACGTACTTTTTCCATTCATCCTGTGATGCTGTAAGTTTATGCCATAGTGCTGTTTGAATGTTTAAGTATTCCCATTGTGAATAGTGTTAATATTGTGTTACCGGGACGCACATTTCCTTGTGTACGCACCTATTATTCTACACCTGTGACTAATCTGTAGCGTAACACCAGCAGAAGGGTGTTTGTAGCCAGAGTACTTATGCCCTAATGCAATCTACTTGCAGATAACCTACCACGTTTGTTTGTTTGTATGGTGCTTTTACGTTGCACGGAACCAGTGGTTATTCAGCATCGGGACCAACGGCTTTACGTGACTTCCGAACCACGTCGAGAGTGAATAACCTACCACATGCCTCGTTGTGGGAAGTGGACTCTTCTGACGTGTTTCTGGGATTCATCAAACCTCTGCTGTTATATTTCCATCGGGACCGGGTACTATCATCCCCTTGTCTACAGCAGTGAGTCAATCTCGCTACCATCATCGTCATTACTGAACCAGCGTGTACCTTAACACCCCTCAGGTGCAATTGAGCATAATTTCCATAATGAAACATATTTAATCACGTTAAACCTCCAAGATTACCAAAGTTCCTTCATTCTGAAATAGGCTCTAAGCCGTAATCTTTTCATTTTCTATTTGTGTTATTGTTCCCTTAAGTCATTTTGCCTTTAAATGACCCCAACTCAGATCTGTTGCACTTGCAAGGAATCAGAAACATAATATAAATGTATATATCCATATATATTTTACTATAATGAGCGTTATGTCTGTCATTCAATCACAGCCAAACGGCTGGTCCAGTGGGCATGAAACCTTGGCAGGGTTATGGTGGGGACCCCCAAGATGGTTTATAATGGGGTTTCAAGCAACAAAAGGCACCAAAAGCCTCGGAGTGGCCAGGGCACCTTCCCTGATACGGGCTGGTTCAGCCCGTAGACTTAATAACGTTACCAATTTATCACACCTAAGTTTCGGTATACATAGTAAATAATAAGACTTTCGATTATTGGTATATGTACTAAATATAACTAACTATAGTATACTGTGGGGGTAACACATCAATGGCACCAAAGGAGGTCAGGGTTGCGTAGGGTGAGAGAGAGAGAGAGAGAGAGAGAGAGAGGGAGAAGTGAGTGAGGGAGAGTAGAGGGGTTGTTAGGGAGAAGAAAGAGAGTAAGAAACATAATAATATTACTATAATGGGCGTTACGTCCGTCCGTCTGTCTGTCATTCAATCACGGCTAAACGGCTTGACGGATTTAAACCAAACAAAAACTATTGGGTAGGGCTTTGATCGAGGATGGTTTATAGCCTTCTATATACTAGCTGGCCTACCTAGCACTGCCTGGGAAAACTGTGAATGACAGGCTATGGGTAGGGGGAGGGAAGTGTAAGGGGGAGTTTTGGAAGAATAGTACAGCAGTGAGTTAGCAGTACATTCATGTACACTGAATCCATTACAAATTCGTGCAGTTTGCTGAAGACAGATCCATACATGATCCTCCTCTGCTTTGCTGTGCAGTTTATTTCACACAATCGATAAAACGTCTGACTATTGTTGAAAGGGAGAGAAGCTTATGTTCAGCGGAGAAGATATTTCTCTTCTAATGCAGAAATGTAATTTTCCCTTCATCACCTCACCCTCCTATCCCTCTCCCCCTCCCAGTTCCACCATCCCATACCTGTTCCCTTCTTTTTCCATCCCCCTACCCCTTCTCTTTCTCCCTCCCCTTCCCCACCCTCTTCCATCCACTTTCCCCTCCCTCTTCCTGCCCCCTACCCATAGCCTTTCATTTGCAGTTTTCCTGGGCAGTGCTGGGTAGGTCAGCTAGTATATATAAGCATAAATATATAAATGTGTACATGATAAATGTTATATAAAATTACATATGCATTACATATATAATTATATATGAATATATGTATGTATACAAAACTGTGACATAGTTGCGCATTTTGCCCTAAATTTTCTTCATATGCAGTAGGTAATGGGAGGGGAAGGGGGTTTTAATCCTCTTACCAAGAGCTTTTTAAATACATGAATATATATATGTATATATATATATATATATATATATATATATATATATATATATATATATATATATATATATATATAATATATATATATATATATATATATATATATATATATATATATATATATATATATATATATATATATATACATATATATAATCCATGAATATATATGATATATATATATATATATATATATATATATATATATATATATATATATATATATATATATATATATATATATATATATATATATATATATATATATATACACATTACAGTAGTCCCCCATATTCATAGTGGATGTGTACCAGACACCCCCATGAATAGTTAGAATCTGCGAATAGTTGGAACCCCTATAAAAATGCTGAAAACAGCCTATTTTGCTAGTTAAAACTCAAGAAAAATGCACTAAAAATGTCTATACTTGGTTTTTTTAATAGATTTATCACAAATAGTGCATTTTATGATGAAATTGATTACAAAAAACCAAGAATTTCTGGATATTTCTCATAGAAAAATACAGCAAATAGGTGCATTTTCCAAGAATAATGTTCCCAAGAGAAATCCGTGAATGCGTGAGTCCACGAATCTGGAGAACGCAAATATAGGGGGTCCACTGTATATATATTATCTATAATATTATATCTATATCATAATATATATAGTATATCTAAATATATATATACAAGTACATATTACATATTACATTTTACATATTACATATATATATATATATATATATATATATATATATATATATATATATATATAGATATATATTATATATTACTACTTACAAAATGCATATATTCCCTCTTTGACTGTATAAAATACTGTGTATAAGATTTTGGTAACATTTTTTCAGATTCCTAGATAGCTTAGAGATAGGATGTTTTAAATGTGTATTCAGATTTCTGCATAACATATTATAAAAAGAATATATAACGTAGTAAAGAAAGAGAGATTATCTTTGTCCTCTCGAAGCTAGAGTTGTTTCCCTATTATGTCAACGCCTTGCGATAAGAGACCCCAAAGTTTCTGCTTTGCTATCCTAATCTGTCAACATGTTTGATTAGAGACCTAGAGGTATTCCTTGTGTTTTGGGAGTTCTGTCATCACGTCTGATAGGGACTTTTGCTCAAGTCTGTTTTGATCGAATACGTGTCTTTGTCGAATTGACTAGTCTCATATGCGCATGTCTTTGCCGAATGCCACATGCAGATTTCACAGTTTTTTCTGTAAAGTTATGTCACTTTTCAAAGCTTCTAGAAAGAATTGTGTCCCAAAACGTTTTGTGTCATCTCCACTGTCCAGCTTTCATAAGGAAGACGAATTTCATTACATCTTAGAACCGAGTAGCATGCAGACATCTCTCTCTCTCTCCCTCTCCCCCTTGACATACTTGAGATTATATTAACGTAACATAAAATGGTCACTCGTAACTTGTAGATTTCAGATTTCATATTTCTTAGAGTTTATTTAGTATTATTTAGTGTTTTGTGGAATCTGAACAAACATTGTGTGTAACGGCGCCTGTTTTTATGAGTGTGAGACAAGCTGCAGCAAAGAAAGAAAATTGGTATACCAAGAAGGTAAAGTGTGTTATATTTTTATTAGTTGCAATTAATAACTAATAACTGATGGTTATGATGGTTTGGTAAGAAACTAATAACTATTGGTTATGATGGCTTAGAAAACTAATAACTAATAGTTACAATGGTTTGAGAGAAACTATTTACATTTTTACACATTGCAAATTTCTGTGTTTTGTGTTTGTTTCATTTGAAGTGATTTTTATATTTTGTGCATTTTTTCATTTTCTTATTGAAGTGTGTGTTTTTATTTTATGTTCTATGTGATTGATACTTTTTGCAATTTTGGTATTTTCCACATTTTTCTGTGTTTTCAGTTGCATTCACTTGGAATTCTTTTCAAGTTTTATTGTTGTTTAGCACTTGTGAATTAATTTCCAAATTTCAATTATTTCCTAACACTTTTGAATTTTGATTGAATTAATTTTCTTGTATTTTGTGATAAATTTATTTTTATTTAATTTTACTTAATTGATTCAAGAATTAATTAAACTTTACTTTTTCAAGTAACAGTAATTTTCCCTGATATTATGAATTTCACTTATAATTTTGAGTTTAATAATAAATTTTTGTACATAAAATTTTATAAGTATTTCATTTCTTACCAGTATACATGCATTTAATTATGATTATATTGAAGTTAGGTAGAAACAGAGTGGTAATTGATCTATTTTCCTTCAATTAACTTGAAGTGACTTAGAACTAGGGAAGTACTTAGACTTTTGAAATCATTGAAATACTTAGACTTTTAAAGTTGTTGATGGAGTGATGCCCTTTGATTAATTTAATTACTTACAAGATTACCTCACACCTGTTTTGATGAACTTAGTCTGATTTTCTGCAATTCTGGTAAGTTGTTAAGGGATCACTGTTGCCTTTAGAGTATTCAGTCGTTTAGTACCTGTGATGAGGGTTCAGGTGTCTGGCTGTTGTGAGGTAACAATTAATGAATGGTAAGTGTAGTAACCAGATACTTGGTACTTTGTCACAATATATATATATATATATATAATATATATATATATATATATATACTATATATATATATACATATATATATATATATAATATATATATATATATATATATATATGCATAAATATATATAAATCAAATAATACACGTTTTCACATTGTACTGACTGACAAGGAAGGTCACGGGATTTCTGTGCCCTTCCCCTGAATCCTTTAATCTCTTTCTTTTTCTCTCTCGCTTTAACCTTTGTTTGCCCTAAGAATGTTTGTCCCAGAAAACAAGCCTTGGGAGATGAGCCTTGGCCTTGGCAAAGGAGCAGGCATTTGGGATTAAGAAAGTAGGCGGCAGACCGATCACATCACGGGACCATCCTGATCAAACAAATAGCGCGCCGAGAAGCGTGCATCTACTCTAGAAAATGGGAGCGTTAGAAATCAAGAGCCATGAAGCAGAGGAAGTTCGACAGAGACGACCTGGAAGCCGACGGAGCAGCATCACCCCTGTGCATTTCCCGGCTTCATCTGGCACCATTTTCCCTACCTCGCGGTTCTCTTGTTGAGCCACAAGTCTACTTACAAGTGAGTCCCTTAAGTTCTCCTCCAACCTTATTCTATGCCAAAACCATCTCTCCTTCAAGGTAATGTGTTTTGTGATACAGACGTGCTTAACAATCACGTAATTTCGTATTTTCCCCTAAAGCTTCCAATTTTGTTTTAAGTGCCAGTTTATATCAGCCTCGCCTTGCCATTTTCAGCCTCGCCTTGCCAGTTTAGTGTTAACATTAACTTTTACTTATATAAGTGATTTTCTTGTTGGAAGTCTTATGTCCAAGGCATTCTTTGGCACCTTCAGTGCACTGCCTTGTCTTATGCTTGATAACCTGTGCCTTTTCTGGCCTTAATACATAATCCTCTCCGTTACAGAGGGAACCTTAGCTGTGGATATCGCCCTTGATTGCGTCTGCATTCACAAGGATACGGCATTCTTCTCCATTATCCCTGTACCTTTATATTACACAAGAATTGCTCTGTTATTTTCCCATTCTAATCTTCTGGTTATGGGTTAATGTAAATATATGTAATTTAAAGTTATCCTAAATTGTTTATCTACAACAATTACTTGAGTAGAGCCCTCAGTTCTGAAACCTTCTCCCCCCTTTTTTCGAGTTTTTCCTGTATAAAAGGCAGTCAGACACCCTCCACCCCAGATTTCATCCGGTATGTAAGTAGTTATCTTGAGTCCAACAATGCCCAGAAATGAGCATTTTCCCAGGTATAAATGTATATATATATATATATATATATATATATATATAATATATATATATATATATATATATATATATATATATATATATATATATATATATATATATATATATATTTATACTATATATATGTGTATATATAATATTATAATAATATTTATATATATATATATATATATATATATATATATATATACATATATATAATAATAATTTTTTAACAAACATAGGTACATTATGTCTGATGAAAGCCTTCAGTTTTAAGAAATCTAAAAAGAAAACATACTAGACTTTAGTAAGTAAAAATCAGAAGCCAGACCACCCACTTTGACGTACGGTCTCCGTACTCCTCCACATCTTAGTAATTACTGATTGGTCAAGGCAAATTAGCACATTTCACTCCCCTCCAAAACTCCACCTCTCTTACAGCTATTGATTATCCTATTGTCCTGTATTTTTTTTTAAATCTGTGTGCTGCCGTCTCAAATTTCCATTCCAGGTCAAACATCAACAGATAGGAGAAAGCGGGCGACTTTCAAGCAGTAAATGCCCCAAGAATACCCCGATACGGTGAACAAAGAAGCGCGGGACAGCTGACCCCATATGAGGGAGCAAAGTGGATGCCTCCATGCATTTTAACTGAGGTCAGGTCACTGTCAAGAGTCTCGGCCACTAGGATCTGTCCCTGTCAACCCCCTCCCCTTCCCCACCACTGACTGTCGATACATTTTCCACCAAAATCCCGTAACTTAAAAGCCTGGTACAACTTTCAAGACTCTAATCGTCCAGAAGACAAAGATACATTAGATTTGAAATTTGTTTCAATGCAGAATTCTCTTACTTCTTTAATTTCCGCCTGCTCTCATATATAAACTAATTCCCTATTGCCTCTCCTCCAGAGAATAAGTGAAGTGGAACAATATTTGTGACACACAACCATTCAGTGTTCATTCATTTTGCGATCTCGTATCAGTGTTAGATTACTTTCCCTCTCTGCCTTAAGCAAGCCTAAGTTACATTAATCGCGTTTAAAATTGAGGTTACAGCGCATTCCTAATTTGCAGAATAGGAGACTGTGGAGGATGTGTGCACCGTCTGTGTTCCCACAGTGCCAAGGTGTTTCTACTGTCATCAGTTATCAAGTTCCAGGGTGGAAGATTGAAGAGCTGTTATCAACTATTTCATGTTGCATGCTCGTTGAAATAATCCTTTTATTTAATTGATTCTTCGCCATAAGAGGGCTGAATATTCTCTGGTTTTGCATAGTGGCACTATTTGATTTTGATTTGCGAACTAATATAAACCTCAGTGCCATGGGGCTAATGCTTGTAGTTCCTGTGTATATGTAGTATATAATATATATATAATTATATATATATATATATATATAAATATATATATATTATATATAATATATATTTCTGATTCATATAATAAACTTAATTATGTGTGACATTGCATTTCCGTTAGCTCCAGCAATTTTTTATACATTTTTCCCTTGTTTCCTGTTTTACCTGAGTGGCACCCAATTTTGTCAGATGTTAGTTTATTTCCAAATGAAACCGTAGACTTCGCACAGCCACGCACGTAACAATATATATATATATATATATATATATATGTGTGTGTGTGTGTGTGTGTGTGTGTGTGTGTGTCTACAAAACCGTTATTTTCGCAATTCGCCTTTCATTTCTTTCGTCTGCAGTAGGTACCGGGGGGTGGGTTGGTCGTAAGCCTCTTAGCATGAGCTTCTCTGAGCCTTCAGCCTGAAAGACTGGTTCTTCTGCTTCACAGCTCAACACACGTATTGTTTATCCAGAAATTCCTTCAGGTCCTTTCAGAGGCAGCGAAGAGAGTTAAGGATTTACTCCATTCTTTAACTAGCAGTCACAGGGGCGCCCAAAAGAAAGTGATGGCTTGACAGATATAAATAATCTGTCTGTCTTGCTATCTCTACTGTGCGCTACAGTATTATTTCAAATTTCCGGTTTGGTGTGATACATTTCATTAATGGCAACAGTTCCTGTGGTAATTATTCCTGTGTTCATGTACTAAATTACGTAGCTTCCTGTAAAACTATGTTTTGTTTTAAGTTCATAATAAGGTCTTCAAAGGGGACGCAATAGGTTTAACATCCCGTTCTTTGTTTTCTCGCTCTCTGCCATTTCCTATCTGTGTCCTATGAAACCTCACTCTTCAAAACACAAGGAATGCTTTCGGTATTCCAAGACACTTTTGTTTGTTTGTATGGTGTTTTCACGTTGCATGGAACCAGCGGTTATTCAGGAACATGACCAACGGCTTTACATGACTTCCGAACCCCGTCGAGAGTGAACATCTATCACCAGAAATACACATTTCTCACACCTCAATGGAATGCCTGAGAATCGAACTTGTGGCCACCGAGGTGGCACGCCGACACCATACCGATCACGCCAAGACTCGTCAACCCGCCTTTTGTAACAAAATACAGCAGTAGCCATTACCGAAAAGGAAAACCACTATCATTTGTTTGGACTGGGCTTAGTAAACAGTTTCATTGCTAAATGTTTTCCTCTCGGAACACGTTTAGACCGAATTTATACAAACAAACCACAGTAACGCAAAGGTTTGTCACAACAAAAGTTTGTTACCAACGGCGAGATGTGTTTCATTCACTATTTTTTTTATAAAGAAGTTGATGGTATAATAGGCATCTGCCATATTTGACACTTCTAACTAAAATGTACTCTTATTGTAGTTTCAGAAGGTAAATGCAACATATATACAGATTTTCAAACGCTTTTTATTGTGTGAAAATAATTGTTTTTCTTTGGACTCCAGCCACCTCCCACACTTTAAATTATATTTTGTTTGTATGGTGTTTTTACGTTGCATGGAACCAGTGGTTATTCAGCAACGGGACTACCCACTTAGCTAATAACAAAAAGACAATACCGGCAAGGTTGTTTAAACGCGCAATCATTTCTTACCCATTTTTGCAGGAAAAACCAAAAAATCGCAGGCTGGATCTTCAAAAAAAAAAAAAAAAAAAAAAAAAAAAAAAAAAAAAAAAAAAAAGAGAAATCTACTTATAATGTCATCCGAGTGCCTCGCATGATTTTGCTAAACAAGGCAGTAAAATTAACCATTACCCACACAACGAAAACAAAAATATTGTTTCAAAACCATTAACTTTAAGGCGGCGTTTACAATTCGCTACTCGAGAGAAACTTCAACACAGACTATTATTTTTAATAATATCACGGACTACGTAGAAACATTCACACTGGAATAAATATTAAAGTTTCCTTATAAAATGAGTTGAAATTAATTCCTTAATAAGAGGTGGTGAAAAGCACCGTGCCACAAATACTATATATATATATATATATATATATATATATATATATATATATATATATATATATATATATAATATATATATATATATTATATATATATATATATATATATATATATATATATATATATATATATATATATAATTTATATATATATATATAGTATATATATATGTATATATATAGATATATGTAATTATATATATATATATATATATATATATATATATATATATATATATATGTATATATGTATATATATATATATATATATATATATGTATATATATATATATAGTATATATAATATATATATATATGTATATATATATGTATATATATATATATATATATATATATATATATATATATATATATATATATATATATATATATTATATATATATATATATATATATATATATATCCCACCCTGTACATAACGGATGTATTTTAAAATTATGGTTGACAGAAAAATTCCATACATGCACGCAAATTATGCATGTGTATATATATATATATATATATATATATATATATATATATATTATATATATATATATATATATATATATATATATATATATATATATATATATATATATATATATATATATATATATATATATATAGCTTGATGATAAATAACAGTGCCAAGACCAGGAAGAACATTCTTTATTTAACGAGCTTTCGAGGTTCAAAACCTCATCTTCAGGCTGAAAAAATGACAGGGATGAGAAATCACTAAAATTTACATTAAAATTAATTGTCTTATTAAAAGCTTCAGTAAAAACATAAAATAAAACGAACATTACATACATACTAAAAATTACGATAAAACTAAAACCAAAACGCAAAACATACAAAAACAGAAATAAAAATGAAATAATATGAAAGGTAAACAAACTACCCTCAAAAATAAAATGGCTAACGACCCACTTTGTGTACCTACTATGAAACTATATGATCGCTAGTTGAATACCGGACGAGTTGTTGTTCAATTCCGGTTTCATTTTCTTAATAAACAGCGACTCTGAAATTAAAAGGTCCAGTCTATTTGAGCAAAAAGACAGTACTCTAAAATCTAGGTGAGTGAAAGGATGGTCCTGTGCTAAACTGTGTTCCCTTATGGCAGAAAAAGGTGGTTTAGAAAGAGGAAACCTAGTTCTAACGGAAAGACCTCTGTGTTCCAAAATTCTGTGCCTAAGCCAGCGGGAACTGGATCCCACGTATCGCAGAGCACACTGCGAACAGGTAAACAAGTAAACGACACTCGAATTAAGGTCCACAGGAAGAGCAGGCTTCTCCCTCAAAAGTGATCCTACAGTAAAAGGGTTAGTAAAAACAAACCTGAAGCTAACTTGAGGAAAACTGTGCTTAAGTATTTCTTGTAACTTTTTTCGTACCAAGTAGCTACTATGACCAAGGAAAGGCAATTTAATATACTTTACATCTTTACTAGCAGTACTGTACACCGGTCTGGGACAAAATTTCTCATCTAGAAAATTTTTCAGAACTTTGTAAAAGACAAATACGGGATAAGAATT
Source organism: Macrobrachium nipponense (assembly GCF_015104395.2). Lineage (NCBI taxonomy): Eukaryota > Metazoa > Arthropoda > Malacostraca > Decapoda > Palaemonidae > Macrobrachium > Macrobrachium nipponense. The sequence goes on along the minus strand of NC_087219.1, from coordinate 56,837,802 downwards.
TTCGGAAAAATAATTCTGGAGGAAGACCATGTCTTGATGAAATAAATTAAAATCACAGCAGACATTGTAAGCTCTATTTATCATAGTACGTATTGAATTAATTTTAAACAACTTTGGTGAAAAACTAAGATAATTTAATCCCAAGCCAGTAAAAGTACTTTTCCTATAAACGGAAGTCTCAAATTTACCTCTATTTCTGTGTACCTGAACATCTAAAAATGACAACATATTATCCTGTTCTGTCTCACAAGTAAAAGTAATATTAGGATGACGAGAATTAAAATATTCAAAAAATAAATCCACGTGTGAACGTTCCTTAAACACAAGGAAAGTGTCATCCACGTACCTACGATAATACAACGGTTTGAAAGCAACAGGGCATTCAGACATCCAAATCTTTTCACAATAACCCATGAAACAATCTGCATATACAGGTCCAAGAGAATTTCCCATAGCAACTCCATCTATTTGATTATATAATTTACCATCAAAAGTAAAAATGCCATCAGTTGTAGCCAATTGTAATAATTTTCGCAAATCTACTTTACTAAGTCCAAAAGTTGTTAAGTGGTTTTCACATATATTATTAAGAATAATGTCAGTAGTTTCTTTTAATGGGATATTCGTGAAAAGAGAGGTTACATCAAAACTAGCCATTACAACATCTTGGTTAAAATCGAAAGAACACAATTCTTTGACAAACTTGGAAGAATTTGGGACATTAAACTCACTAAAAGTTAAAGGTTTTAAAACTGGAACCAGAAACTTTGACAAGTAATAGCTAAAAGTGCCAATTGAGGAAATAATGGGTCTCAATGGGTTTCCTATTTTATGAACCTTAGGTAGACCATACATGTAACCGGGCTTTGACCCTGAAGCAAATAAATTACTATAGGTAACTTCCCCAATTTTATCCCTCAAACTTCTTAATATCCTATTTAATTTGTCTTCTAATTTCAAAATGTGACTCGCAATATCTACATTTAACAAACTAAATTTTGTATTGTCAGAGAGTATTTCATTCATTTTATCTAAATAATCAGACCTATTCATCAATACAACACCCCTACCTTTATCTGGCTTTGTAATAACAATACTATCATCGTTCTTAAGATTGCGTAAAATATTGATTCTGTGTTCAACTTTAAGAAACTGTGACATTTATGGTAGTGAAACCCTTATTTCTATTTTTAACAAAATTTCTGTAATTGCAAATGAGACCTTACAAAATTTTAATCGTAGAAAGGAGGGTGACAATCAGTTAAATAAAGACAGAATCAATATTTTACGCAATCTTAAGAACGATGATAGTATTGTTATTACAAAGCCAGATAAAGGTAGGGGTGTTGTATTGATGAATAGGTCTGATTATTTAGATAAAATGAATGAAATACTCTCTGACAATACAAAATTTAGTTTGTTAAATGTAGATATTGCGAGTCACATTTTGAAATTAGAAGACAAATTAAATAGGATATTAAGAAGTTTGAGGGATAAAATTGGGGAAGTTACCTATAGTAATTTATTTGCTTCAGGGTCAAAGCCCGGTTACATGTATGGTCTACCTAAGGTTCATAAAATAGGAAACCCATTGAGACCCATTATTTCCTCAATTGGCACTTTTAGCTATTACTTGTCAAAGTTTCTGGTTCCAGTTTTAAAACCTTTAACTTTTAGTGAGTTTAATGTCCCAAATTCTTCCAAGTTTGTCAAAGAATTGTGTTCTTTCGATTTTAACCAAGATGTTGTAATGGCTAGTTTTGATGTAACCTCTCTTTTCACGAATATCCCATTAAAAGAAACTACTGACATTATTCTTAATAATATATGTGAAAACCACTTAACAACTTTTGGACTTAGTAAAGTAGATTTGCGAAAATTATTACAATTGGCTACAACTGATGGCATTTTTACTTTTGATGGTAAATTATATAATCAAATAGATGGAGTTGCTATGGGAAATTCTCTTGGACCTGTATATGCAGATTGTTTCATGGGTTATTGTGAAAAGATTTGGATGTCTGAATGCCCTGTTGCTTTCAAACCGTTGTATTATCGTAGGTACGTGGATGACACTTTCCTTGTGTTTAAGGAACGTTCACACGTGGATTTATTTTTTGAATATTTTAATTCTCGTCATCCTAATATTACTTTTACTTGTGAGACAGAACAGGATAATATGTTGTCATTTTTAGATGTTCAGGTACACAGAAATAGAGGTAAATTTGAGACTTCCGTTTATAGGAAAAGTACTTTTACTGGCTTGGGATTAAATTATCTTAGTTTTTCACCAAAGTTGTTTAAAATTAATTCAATACGTACTATGATAAATAGAGCTTACAATGTCTGCTGTGATTTTAATTTATTTCATCAAGACATGGTCTTCCTCCAGAATTATTTTTCCGAAAATTCTTATCCCGTATTTGTCTTTTACAAAGTTCTGAAAAAATTTTCTAGATGAGAAATTTTGTCCCAGACCGGTGTACAGTACTGCTAGTAAAGATGTAAAGTATATTAAATTGCCTTTCCTTGGTCATAGTAGCTACTTGGTACGAAAAAAGTTACAAGAAATACTTAAGCACAGTTTTCCTCAAGTTAGTTTCAGGTTTGTTTTTACTAACCCTTTTACTGTAGGATCACTTTTGAGGGAGAAGCCTGCTCTTCCTGTGGACCTTAATTCGAGTGTCGTTTACTTGTTTACCTGTTCGCAGTGTGCTCTGCGATACGTGGGATCCAGTTCCCGCTGGCTTAGGCACAGAATTTTGGAACACAGAGGTCTTTCCGTTAGAACTAGGTTTCCTCTTTCTAAACCACCTTTTTCTGCCATAAGGGAGCACAGTTTAGCACAGGACCATCCTTTCACTCACCTAGATTTTAGAGTACTGTCTTTTTGCTCAATTTAGACTGGACCTTTTAATTTCAGAGTCGCTGTTTATTAAGAAAATGAAACCGGAATGAACAACAAAAACTCGTCCGGTATTCAACTAGCGATCATATAGTTTCATAGTAGGTACACAAAGTGGGTCGTTAGCCATTTAATTTTTGAGGGTAGTTTGTTTACCTTTCATATTATTTCATTTTTATTTCTGTTTTTGTATGTTTTGCGTTTTGGTTTTAGTTTTATCGTAATTTTTAGTATGTATGTAATGTTAGTTTTATTTTATGTTTTTACTGAAACTTTTAATAAGACAATTAATTTTAATGTAAATTTTAGTGATTTCTCATCCCTGTCATATTTTCAGCCTGAAGATGAGGTTTTGAACCTCGAAAGCTCGTTAAACAAAGAATGTTCTTCCTGGTCTTGGCACTGTTATTTATCATCAAGCTAAGATTTCCAAGTAGCCGCCCAATTACTGAGACTATATATATATATATATAATATATATATATATATATATATATATATATATATATATATATATAGCGTGTATTTATGTTTCATATGTATATAATATATATATATATATATATATATATATATATAATATATATAATATATATATATATATAATATATATATATACTATATATGTATATATAAATAAATATATATATATATATATATATATATATATATATATATATATGTGTGTGTGTTTGTGTGTGTGTGTGTGTGTGTGTATAATATACATTTTAAGAGTAATAATGGGATTTTTCCTTTCAACCACAAGATTACATTCAATCTGTTACGTACCGGGATAAAATATGAAACTGAGTTCATGACCCTGTATAAAATCGTCAAAACTACCCTTTAGAGATAGCTAATATTTTTGTACATTTCCCTGTTAGCTCCAACCTTCTTTCCTAGATTTACTTTTTTGATGAACTATAGTTTCAACTCCATCGCGAAGAAATTACTAGATATGCCAAAAAATTGAGATAATTTAAAATTATTAGTTACCCATTTTTCCTATGACATCTAGGGAACACTCACCAATCTCCAGTTTACTGCTATCCCTTATAGAATGGTCGTGACTACGCGGAATTCCTGGCTAATGAGGCTGATTTCTTCTCTGCCTTGCACTTTGGCCTGGTTTACGCTTTCATTTATCATAATGTTCACAGTTTTAGGATTTCCACAGTATCAAGTCCAATCTTGCATCATCTGAACACAATACAGAGCTTTTTTTACAACACCATGAAGTATCGTAGGCTTGCAGGTACTCAATATTGGTGACAATAACACGAAAATCAACGCGACCGTCATAAGAGCAACAACGCACTACGCACAAGAAGACCAGACAATGGACAAACAATATCTCCGTCAACAAGCAAGTCTTGACTGGGTTACTTCTCACTGTCAAGTGTCAAACACCCGGACAGTGGGCGCCAACCCAACGGTTACACCCAAAACTGCCTTGTTCAGAACGGGTAATTAGGTAATTGCATTTATGCCTGTATACTCAGTCAATTATAGGTAGGAGACATTCTCAAACACTTTGAAAGATGGAGTCATTTAATTATTTGGGTTAATCAAATTACTTTTGTATTTACAGGTGATATAATCTCTCATTTCACTTACAAGATCATGATCCATGAACGTACATACAGCAATGTTTACAAATTAACCTGATAGCTTATATTGCTGATTCATACTTATCCAGTCTTGCTAATCCTCCGAAATGATAATACCACCAAATTCCTGGGTGTTGCTGCTCGCACGGACAAAGGCTCAAAAGCTCGTTGCTTACGAAACAATGAGCTGGATTCCTTTCTCCTTCCAGCAAGACGATCGTAGCTACCCTTCGTTTCATTTGGGGATTCTCAGTTGCTTCTCTTGGAACGCCTGCTGGGGGTGTCCAAGTAAATTGGAACAAAAACAAAACGAATAGGGTTTAGTGAGATAATCTATTAAAGTAAGAAACGTAAGAAGACAAGCCAGAGACATTTAATTTAAAAAGAGGACAGATGGGAAAGCAAACATAGCATGAAATAATCAAATTTGTTGAACCAATAATGATACATACATACATACATACATACATACATATATATATATATATATATATATATATATATATATATATATATATTATATGAGAAGTCATATAATATATGGACAAAAAAAATAACAGAATGGGTCCCTAGAGATTGCAAACGAAGCAGGGGAAGGAAGAGAAGACGATAGATTGACGAGCTAAGAAAATTTACGGGTAAAGATTGGCATAGTAAGGCCATAAACAGAAGGGAGCGGAAAAACATGTCTGAGGCCTTTGTCCTTCAGTGGCTAGCAACGGCTGATGATGATAATGATGATGATGATGATGATATATATAAATATATATATATATATATATATATATATATATATATATATATATATATATATATATATTCTTCGCAAATCTCTTCCTTCTTCGTCTAAGTACTTATTTTTGTTTGTCTTACTCTTTCTTTTGTATAGGTAGGTGTTTTTAAGATTTCAGTGAAGTGTACTTGTAATTTGTTTGCCTTTGAAGGTACTGTGGAATTTTAAGTTTTTACTTTATTGAGAGCTGTTCCCATTACATTTTTAATATAAATTAAATCAAATTGAGTATTAGTGTTCGCAAATTTTATATATTTTTAGCCTTGAAAATGCGACTTGGAATTCGTCGCGAAACGTCGGTATATAAATAAACTGTTAAAAGATGAGGATGCCATTCCCTACTGCTTCCTTCGGGATATATCTTCTTTGAGCTCTAGCTCCAGCCCTTATGTATATATATATATTGTATATATATATGTAATATATATATATATATAATATATATATATATATATATATATATATATATATATATATATATATATCCCCACCGTCTACTAGCCACTTATGCTGCTCAAGTCAAAAGGAAACATAGTAATCCTGTACGGACTTAACTTCTTTGTCTTTTACTGTCTGTTTGGTTGTCTGTCCGTCTTTAAGTTCGCCCCATTTCGTCTCTCTCCCTCAGTATCTGACGCCCATCGTCATGGAGCAAGAATGCCCCATAAGATCTGGTATCACATACCAAGGCTGCTTTTGCCCTGAAAGACACCGGATATCATTAGGCAATAAAGGTCGGGAAAATATCTCCGGCTAGAAAGACCCAGGAAGCATTTGATGGAAAACTGAGTTCGATATAATCGTTGACAAATCATTCTTGCCGAGCCAGACATGTGATAAAGGTGGATTATTTAAACCTATTTGTCACTTGTTTTGTTTCATTGTTGTTTTTACGAGTATGGTGTCAGTGCTGAAAAAAATCACGCTATCATTTTTTTTATAAATCTCTTATCATTGTTTTCTACCAATGGGGTTATACTATTGTCTAATGGAGGAGAAAAATAAAATACTTACCAGCTGATGGAGCCCGATTAACAACAATTTTTCAGATATATATATATATATATATATTATATATATATATATATATATTATATATATATATATATATATATATATATATATATATATATATATATATATAAAAGTGTGTTAAATATGAAGCAAAATGAATTATGAAAAGCAATTACAACTACAAAATTATAGAGTAAGTTACTGAAACATTTGAAAGTTATCTGTGGTTTATTCATTTGCTTAAATCCTGAAAAACAAAATATGATAAGAAAAAACAAACTATTATTTGACCTCAAATGGTTGTAAGAAACAAACTAGTTTTTCTATCTGAAATGTTTATAATTACCAAGGTGGGGTGCGTCAGAGATCTCTATTTAGTAGGCTACCTGGATTTGACGCAAGTTGCAAGATTGCACTATTAAACTACGTTTTGAATTTTTGGTAACCACCAACAATACATTTTAAGCTGAAATTGCAAAGCTTAACACTAGAATCCACTGTGGTAAAAATAACACAAACTGGACATCAGATATTCAATCTCAGAAATTCTGGTTCAGCCAAAAACATAAGGATTTTTTTTTTTTTGTCTGTACCTCTTCCAGAAAAAAATGTTTTATTAAACAGAAAAAGTTTTAAAGGAAAAAGAAATGTGAAACAGGCACGACTTGTTACCTCTCACTTACTGGAGCCTTTTCTTGCTCTTGATTCTTGAATTCTTAGGATATTTTCTTTTGAAATAAAATATGTATAAATCAGATTTTTTAATGAACCCATGATAAATTATTCACTCAGATTATCCCGAGGTTAAGAATGGCAATTTTGTTTTAAAATCTACACATTTTCACAAGTATGTAAAAAGAAACAAAAGGGGAATGCGGTGAGACAGACACAAGGGGTTCGTTTGAAAGGGTGTACTTAAGGTGTATATAAGGCATGGATTAGGGAGTGCAGGGGCTGCGCCTTCTGGTTTGAGAGGTGATACTTAACCTTCTTCACTTCTTGTCAGTGCAGTGGTATGAGTGTTGCAAGATAAAGGTTCGATAATTATTGGTGTTTTTAAGGTTGAATACCGCAGGTTTTTTTTTTTTTTTTTTGTATGGTGCTTTTACGTTACATGGAACCAGTGGTTATTCAGCAACATGACCAACGGCTTTACGTGACTTCCGAACCACGTCGGGAGTGAATATATCACCAGAAATACACATCTCTCACTCCTCATTGGAATGGCCGAGAATCGAACCAGCGACCACCGAGGTGGGACGCCAACACCATACCAACTACGCCACTGAGGCGTAGGATGAACTACTATGAGATTTAGGGTCTCTGTAACACGGTTTTTTGGACTTTGCTCCTTGTCAAAGCATCGGATGTAGCTGAAAGTTGACATATATTTTACAACCACACAAATTTTGTCAGCATTATCAATAACCTAAACCCGATAGTTTTAATTTTTATAGAGTAAAAATGATCTAGCCGACGCCATGGCCAATAATTACGAGCCAAGAGTCGAAAAACATTCATTACGTAAGCAAGGTAAACAAACACCTTTTGACGAAATGTTGCCCCGCCCATCCACCAGACAGACACTCCATCGGCTCTGAAACCCAAAGACTTTATGAATGGCGGAACGATACATAGATGTGGGTGGGGTATCAGTGCTAGCGTAGTAACTGTAACAGTAGTGCCACAACAGTATAGCAGTAATATAAATGAATTAAACGTTTAGGCCAACTGCTGGGATCCTTGAGGATCATTTAGCACTTCTTACAACTACTCGAGAAATTGGTTTTTATAGCCAGAAGTTAAATTTTCTAATCCAACAATGCCCATGATAGCCTTCAGTGTTATCCTGAATTATAACGAGGCGAAAGTGGGTGAAGCCTCATGAAGTCATCATTCTGACGATAATTATTGGTGAAGGTTTAAAGCCAATATACGGTACCGGTTATTATTTTTTCAGTAAATAGGTAGATAGCCAATAAATAAAAATCGCTTGACATTGGATATAGCAGTTATCAAATCAGGCTTGTCTACTATGTTTTTGATAATTACCAACTATTCCCTACATCTTGTCAATCTGATTGTGACCTATAAAGTAGAATGTAATTTCTTAGGACACTTATTTTGGGAGTTAGACTAATAGTGGAAGTGTTTTTGTATTTATTAACATATTTTGTTGGTTTGTTCATTATGACAATTATCAGTGGAGAGGTTCCAGAGTTCATAAAGGTGTACTGTTTTGCTTGTATTTAAATTTGTATGTCATTGTTGCCAGAGGTTTAGCCTTCGTTACCTATAGCCAATCATCTATCGAGAAAGAGGGAAGAAATGCTGTCATAAGTTACGTAACGAGTGCGTTGAAACCTTTTCTCTGAGTAAGTTGGCCCGTCTTCAAAAAAAGTCACTTTTACATTATAAGTACCAAATTTATTCAACCTACTAATGCAGAATACAGTCAAAATTTATGTGTAGATATAATATGTATTCTGAATAAGCGTTATATTTATGAAATGCATAGATAAAAAGTTATTGCGAAAAAACCGTGTTACAGAGGCCCTGAATCTCATAGTAGACCCTTGGTGGCAGACATCAATGTTAGACTTAGTCAGGCTGCTGGACTGGACAGTGGCGGCTTCCAAAATCACCATGGAAAATGTAACTTTCTCCTCTGCATTGTCTCCACATCTGCTGAATGTAAACAAGGTGGCTTACCTTTCAAGGAATAACAGTGGTCTTAAGGCCGTCTGCTACCTCAAGAGCGAGGCCTTAATTGACTAGGTCCATTCCGGTATTTTAAAGAAAATGCCTGAGGTGAAGACTTAACTTACAGAAATTAGATTTGGGAACTGAAAAATTTTTTTCTAGGAGTTGACCTCCCTCGTGTCTTGTGAACGTGTGCCTGTCAAAATCAAGAAATAGGCAAATATACAGGTGTTGCCAAAGTAAGGTTAAAATGGGGGAAAAGGGTGATACGAATAAAGGTAGAGGAATATGTGGAAAGGAAATATGGAAGGAAAAAACAACAAAGCAAGAAATGGGTCGTTTTAAACCCAACAATGCATCAGATAGTTCAGTATCAAACTCTAATCATTCACATAATATGTTATCGCAAAATGACAACTTACCCTGAATGTGCCAGGTCCTGAGAAACCAGGGCCCACTACTGACGTCCTGTTAAAAACAATGTTTCCGAAACGTTATCCAGATTTACATGAGAGCTTATGCGAATTAATTTAAAACCACTCACTTTATATGGGTAAGACACAAAATAAACAATGACACTGAATTTATTTCACAAATATACACTGTATTGTTACATATATCATAAACATGGAAAATACGGATAAGCAATCACGGAATCTGCCAATCTGCCAAGTCTCTTTCCACAAAACCAAATTATAGTCTCAAAATGGTATCCACACCTAAGTAGATTATGGCAACATTACCAAGAATACAATCACACTGCTTTTGATACGATTTTCGTGTCTCTTACATCAAAAAATATATCTGGATTTCTTTAGTTATTTTAGGAAATCCAAATTTTACATCTTTCCACAACATTATAAACACTTGTTTTCACAGGAAACCGAAATTTGACACTACAGAAGCTTCTGAAAAACAACAGAGATACATTGCACGAAACATCCACGACCTTTATGCTTTGGTATTCATGAAGGGGAAAAATGTAATTTAGTTAGTTTCTCCAGAAGGACACTTCCTCCAGGGGTAGCAGAGTAACTAACGTTAAAAAGGTAGCAAGGTCTGACATGGTAGAAAGATTGTTTCATTTGCCAATGGTGAGTCACGACTTGTACAACAATTACACAAATGTCTTTCCCTTTTAGTTTTCTGTATAAGAAAATTATTAGGATGGCTTTGTCTGCCAGTCCGCACTTTTTCTCTCTGCCCTCACATCTTAAAAACTACTGAGGCTAGAGGGCAGCAAATTGCTACATATGTTGATCATCCACCCTCCAATCATTAAACATTTGCACCCCTCGAGCCTCAGTAGCTTTGATTTTATTTAAGGTTAAAGTTGGCCATGATCGTGCACCTGGCAACGCTGTAGGACAGGCCGCCACCGGGCAATGGCTAAAAGTTCATACAGCATCATACCGAGACCACTGAAAGATAGATAGTATATTTTCGGTGGCCATGATTAGACACTCTAAAAGAAAACTCTATTGCTCCGAAGCAACTTTGGCTCATTTTTTATGGACGTCCACCATTCCGGGCCACTTCGCCAGAATCAACACTGACTCTTGTCCACTGAAGCAGTCTTTGCTGCAATATAGCATAATGTTCATCACTCCCTAACTGAATAATAACGTAATAATAAGCTTTTAGGTAGTTTTCGCACCCGTATATTCAATAGGCTTGTTTTCGTGTAGTTTCAGCCAATTTCACGCGGCGTAGTAATAGTAGATCTCTGAAGCACTTAACACAAAGCGTCGTGACATAAAACAAGACATCATGGAAGGTGATGAGTGGGATAATTTAAGGTAGTATGATTATCATCCGGCTAATAAAAGTTTCAACAATATATATATATATATATATATATATATATATATATATATATATATATAGATATATATATATATATATATATATATATATATATATATAGTATATATATATATATATATATATATATATAAATATATATATATATATATATATATATATATATATATATATATATATATATATAATGCTTGCCACTATACATAGACCGTGTACACTCTTCACAGCTCCTTAGACATATACACATCATATAAGTACGAACTTTATATTAATTTGTACCATATTCCCACATCCATCTTAACATTAAATATTGATTAGCAGGCGGTGAAATGTTACATTTTCTCAAGAATTCGTATGTTTGTCTCAGTGTGGTCTTTTTAAAAGCCATAGATTACCGTTCTCTTATACATTTTGTATAATAATGATCATCATAAGCCAGTATGAACCGTCAAAAAAGGATGAAAGTAATGAGAAATCTCGGAGCACCAAACTAAAAGATACGAATAGGTAACTTTTGCGCTCACAGCACCTCCTCGCTGGTTCCATTGCTGAGGGTCTCTTTGGCTTCGGTAGGATCGTAGGTGTCCTCTCGGCGACCTAAATTCCTGTGGCTCCTCTTCTTCCTCGGACAGCAGCTGCACGGAGTGCCTCCTTCGCTGCTAAAGGAGGAGGTTGAGGCGAACCTACTCAGCCTGTTGCCATTCTGACGCGGGAGGCTGCGAGAGTCGAATATCCCACCTTCGCTAGCCTCGTGGTTGGGATGGTGGGGCTGGTCGTCAGGGAAGACGGTCGAGGTGATGATGGCTGGTGAGGCGTACTGGCTCTCGGAGCGACAAACGCCGCGACCAAATCGCTGCAGCAGAGATTAAAAAAAAATCAAAGAAAAATTAAGTATATCTTACTTCTACCAGACCACACTGAGCTGGTTAGCAGCTCTCCTAGGGCTGGCCAGAAGGATTTGATAATTTTATGTAGCTAGGAACCAATTGGTGACTTAGCAACGGGACCTGCAGCTTATTGTGGGATCCGAACCACATCGAGAAATGTATTTCTATCACCGGAAATAAATTCCTCTGGTTCCTTGTTGGCAGAGAGGGGAATCGAACCCGGACCCTCAGTTCGGTAGTCGAGCACGTTACCGACTCGTCCAACGAGGAACTAAAGAGTAACCAGAAAATACGACATAATATGGAATTAAATTGATGATGTATTGCATTGAAAATAGAATTTAGGCCAGACGATAAGTACTGGAACCTAAGAGGTCATTCAGTGGTGAAACGGATATTGACAGTTAAAGGTTACAACGGTGTAACAGAAGGAAAACCTCAAAGCAGTTGCACTATGAATCAATTGTTAGGAGAGGGTGAAAAATAAGATGGAAGAAAGAGACTATGAAGGGAGGTGCTGTAAAAGGAACGAAAGGGGTTGCAGCTAGTGGCCAATGGCACGCTGTAAAGAACCTTAAGTAATGCCGACAGTTGATGATATAGAAATGAGCTGATGAAGCTACAAGATTTTAGTTCATGAAACTGGTATAAATCAACGGCAAGAAGTCATTTCATGATATTTCATAAAGTACATAGTGACTGGAGATTAGTTTATGAGTGTAAATATGAAAATGACAGGAAATTAGTTGACAACATTGAAGAAGCTTGGCCAAGAAATTAACTATGGAAATAGATATGAAGCGATAATTAGAAATTGGCATAAGGTAATGGCGGGAAATTAGCTACTAAAATAAGGAACAAGCTTGGACGAGGTGTTTGTCACAAAAAGGGATAAACAAATGAATGGCAAAGTCGCTGGATTGAAGACAAATCACTGCCAGAGAGTGTAAGCACAGAAAAAGTCAAAATGAACGGACAATACATTACCTGATGAATAAGCGAAAGAGAAATGA
>NC_087219.1:56791864-56824553 GCF_015104395.2 Macrobrachium nipponense | reverse complement strand
CAATTCGCTTTCTGGTTCCAGCCTCTCGACGGAGACAAGGCGAATGGTGAGAAATATCTGCTTGTAGGAAACTAAGGAACTTTTTGCGCAGAATTGATGAAGGACTGTCCTGGTAGATCTTCACCACAGAAACATTATTCATATAAGCTGTGCCTCAGTGGCGTGGTTGGTTTGGTGTTTGCTTTTCACCTCGGTGGTCGCGGGTTCGATTCTCGGCCATTGAGGAGTGAGAGATGTGTATTTCTGGTGATACAAGTTCACTCTGGACGTGGTTCGGAAGTCACGTAAAGCCGTTGTTGGTCCCGTTGCTGAATAACCACTGGTTCCATGCAACGTAAAAACCCCTTACAAACAAACAAACATATAAGCTGCTCTAACAAGTCCCTCCTTCAGTAATCTAAGAGCGAAGCCATTTCAACATCCACCCTATATTGCTGTGTCAAGGATGAACCTCCGTGTAGGAAACTTAGACCATCAGTGACATCATGTACCCACCTGACCCTCCTGAACACTTCTATCTGCCATGCCCCCTTTGACTTCCTTGATATTTATTACTTCTTTTCCGGCACTTTCTGGGTCTTCCTGTGCACGCCGTTCTTTGCATGATAAAGAACTGAATATTTGACTCTTGCTGTGCATTACCTTTCTGGTGGGTTCGTCATCATATTCGAAGTCCTTCTATTTGACTTTGTGAATTGTCATTAAAACAACTTAAATTGTAGACTCCTCATCCTAGACTAGGAAATATGTCTTGTTGTTCAGAATAGAATTGATATTAAACGCCTGCCATATTAAAAAAGAATTAATATCTAGATATTTAAATGCTGCGTTTATCAAGATTTGTTCACGATTCACATTTTTGTTCTGTAGTAATTGTAATCTTAGTTTTACTATCTGTTCTCGTATTCGCACATGACCTCTAGTAGTCCATAACAGTGCACTCAGCGAAAATGAGTTTTCTGTGACAGAAAACTATTGAGATTGCTCTTTGTCAGTCTGTCTACCCTCAGACCTTAGAAACTACTGAGTCTAGAGGGCTGCACATTGGTATGCTGATCATCCACCCTCCAGTCATCAAACATACCTCTAGCCTCAGTAATTTTTACTTTATTTAATGTTAAATTTAGGTCCGCGTTGGACGAGTGGTTAACGTGCTCACCTACCGATTATGTAGTCTGGAGTTCGATTCCCTGCTTTGCCAACGTGGAATCAAGGAATTTATATCTGGTGATAGAAATTCATTTCTCGATGTAATGTGGTTCGGATCACATCGATTAGCTGTAGGTCCCGTTGCTAGGCAACCAATTGGTTCCTAGCCAGGTAAAAATATCAAATCCTTTGGGCCAGCCCTAGGAGAGCTGCTAATCATCTCAGTGGTTTGGTTAAACTAAGATGTACTTAACTTAATGTTAGTGTGTGGCACAGCTGTACGTATGTGCCAAGAATACGGGCCACCACCGGGCCGTGGCTGAGAGTTTCATACAGTATTATACGCTGTATATATAGAAAACTCGATTGTGCTGAAGAAACTTCGGTGCATTTATTACTTGCTTGATTATTACATACAGTATCTAATGTTGTCCATTTAACCATCTCCGATCTCGGATAATCACATGAGTCGTTAAGGCGCTATTTGGCCTTCCTAGCGTAGGAGCAGAAGGCCCAAATAAATACGCACTTGGTTCCTGCTAAAAGTCAACTTTAAGTTTTAACACAACCTGCACGCTCACTACTGCCATGAACTTGATTTATTTCCATCCGAATATTGCACCCATCTATGACGGGAGGCTTTTATGGGACCTCTTGGTACGCTGTAATTCTCGTTTATCAATTTTCTGAATATTATGGACAAATATTCTGGAAAATGTACCTCGTTATAATGGTTATTTATTCCCGTGGCAGTATGACAGGGGAAATAAAAGGCAAAAGATAAGCTTTCCTTTTGGCTCTTTCCGTTCGATCAGTGAAATTAAGCGACGCGTGTCCGGTCAGTACTAGGATGCATATCAGTCAGAAAAGACCAGATTCCATCAGTAATCTCCTTAATATCATCATCTCAAAAGACTGCTGCCCCCTCAAATGGGGAAAGTCTTTGGTTAATTATACAAAGTGGTCCAAAAGTAGGCGGACAGCAAATAATAACATTTATTTTGAGATTACATATACAATTATATTACAAATGTAATTATTACATTGCCAATTAGATTTTATAGTGTGCAATAATACAAAAGCACTGAAATTTTATCAACGCAGGTACGCAAACTGCTGTCCATCACAATTTACACAGCTATTCCACCTACTGTCCACCTACTTTTGGACCACTCTTTAAGTGTGTATGTATATATGTATGTCACTTATACACGTGCATCGTTTTACACTGTAAAATGCTGAGCCATCCATAAATATCGGTTAATATCAAATTCACCATACCTTGGTTATAACTCACACCTAAGGGAAATCATCAACAGGAAAACAGAAAATTGTGGGAGGTGCAGCATTCTTCGAAGAGCACAGGATACAGATAAGGGACATCGGTATTACTGAGAGAAGAGTTACTGTATATATACTTGATAATATATATATATATATATATATATATATATATAATATATATATATATATATAGATATATATATATAGACTTCAGGAGGGTCCATGATACACATGTTAAAAAAGGCCAAGTTTATTAACCAAAAAAACGTTTCGCACTACTCAGTGCATCATCAGTCTGTGAAAAGTAAAAGACACAATAAAATACATTATTAACATAAAAGGAATTCACAAAGTAATTAAAATTTACAGTAAAAACAATAAGAAGTAAAAGCATAAAAAGTACATAAAACAGAAAATAAAAAGAGACTACCAAAACACCAACCGTCCATAAGCAGGAGAGAAGAGGGAATGACATACAATGGCGTCCCAAGGCCAGACGACAACTATGCCAGATACAAAGTTGCTGAAGAAGTATTACCATTGAGAGAGGGAACCAGTCTTTTTATATATAATGTTTCTAAAGTTGTTAAGTGGTTTGGGTCCCTTACATAACCAATTATTGAAAAGTGTTGTTTCAGGACTTCGGTTTTACATAAGGCGGCATGATTTCTAATATTAGAAAATTCTGGCTGCTTAATTCTTTGGCCAGTACGAAAGCTAAAAAAACCCAAATGGCTGCAATATCTGACTGCAGTAACCTCCGTGTCGATCCAACGTAAGAGCCCGGACATCCAGGGCATGTGAATTATAAACCACATTGGATCGCATGAAGGACTGCAGGCGATCTTTGAAATTAAAAAATGATCCTATTGTACATGGGTTGTTGGAGATAAGTTTTACGTTTTAAGAGGGGATTTCTTGTTCAATTATTCGTTTGAGATTTAAGGAGAATTTAGAGTCAGATATATACGGGATTGAGGCATAGAATAATTTTTTGGGAACATCAAAGTTGACTGTTGGAGGTTGTAAAAATTGTGTTAATAACTTATTGGTGATTTTATGAACTATATCTTGTGGGTAGGAGTTTATCTTGAAAAAGTTGAATAAAAAGACTATTTCTTTGTGGAATATTTGCCAAGTTGAAGAATATTTTAGAGCTCTATGGACCAAGGTGTAGATGGTATTAAGTTTGAAAGAATATTGACAAGAGCTATAGTAGTTATTGGCTAAGCCCGTATATGTCCGCTTTCTATAAACAGAAGTAGTGAATTCAGAATTAAGTCTTGTTACATTAATATCTAAAAAAGGAAGACTACCTTCGCTCTCTACCTCCATGGTAAATTGAATGTTTGGATGGAGTTGATTAATATATTCTAAGAATAAAGAGCATTGCCAAGAGTGCTGGAACAAAACAAAAGTGTCATCAACATATCTGCGATAAAAAGACGGTTTAAAATTAAGATTACATTGATTTAAAAATTTCGTTTCAAGGTCAGACATAAAAAAGTTAGCAAAAATGGGGCCCAGAGGTGACCCCATAGCAACTCCATCGACCTGCGAATAGAGTTGCTTATTAAAAATGAACATTGAATCTTGCACTGCAAGTTCAAGTAGTTGTTTAAAGATTGATCTGTTAAAACCATGAAAAACTGTGTCTTTGCTAATAAAAACCTTATCTAGAATAATATTGATGGTTTCATTAAGTGGGACATTAGTGAAGAGAGACTCTACATCAAAACTTACCATGTAATAGTCTCCATCTTGGTTGGTAATTTGCTGTTGGAATTCGTACCCATTTTTTAAAGAAAATTCATTGCTACTATATTCAGAAAGTAAACCGGCTAAAAATTTGGAGATAGAGAACGAAGGACTATTATAGGCAGCCATAATGGGTCTCAGAGGTATATTAGGCTTGTGAATTTTGGGTTGGCCATACAAAATACTGAAAGAAGAGCCAGTGACAAATAGTTGTTGATATGTAGTCTCGTTGATAATATTTTCACTTTTGATTTTCCTTAGCAATCTATTGATTTTATCTTCCCTCTTGTATATGTCGAGAAAAGTGGGTTCACCATGAGCTTTGAATTTGGTGGTATCAGACAAAATATTTTCCATTTTTTCCACATAATCGTTCTTATTCAGAATCACAACACCTTTGCCTTTATCAGGCTTACAAATTACAATGTCCTCACGTTTTTTCAAGTTTAGGAGTATACTCAGATCAGTTTTTCTAAAAAAAGGAGTCCAGTTAGTTTTTAAATTACCATAAGTTTTGTGAACTAAATTTGAGATTTTCTGTTGGAGATTACCAATATTTTTATTAACTTCAAGTTTCATAAGTCTTTGGAACATGACCTCAAATGGTAAAAAGAATCTGGCATAGTTAGAAATCATGCCGCCTTATGTAAAACCGAAGTCCTGAAACAACACTTTTTTTTCAATAATTGGTTATGTATGGGACCCAAACCACTTAACAACTTTAGAAACATTATATATAAAAAGACTGGTTCCCTCTCTCAATGGTAATACTTCTTCAGCAACTTTGTATCTGGCATAGTTGTCGTCTGGCCTTGGACGCCATTGTATGTCATTCCCTCTTCTCTCCTGCTTATGGACGGTTGGTGTTTTGGTAGTCTCTTTTTATTTTCTGTTTTATGTACTTTTTATGCTTTTACTTTTTATTGTTTTTACTGTAAATTTTAATTACTTTGTGAATTCCTTTTATGTTAATAATGTATTTTATTGTGTCTTTTACTTTTCACAGACTGATGATGCACTGAGTAGTGCGAAACGTTTTTTTTGGTTAATAAACTTGCGGCCTTTTTTAAACATGTGTATCATGGACCCTCCTGAAGTCTATATATCTTGCTGACTGCAATATTATATATATATATATATATATATATATATATATATATATATATATATATATATATATACATACATACATACATACATACATAATCCCCATCTGTCACTTATGCGAGCTTTCTTTGTAAACTTGCATTCATATTTATATCAGTCTGCTTAGTAAAGGACGGAAGAGTCGAAAGACATGGCAGTGGTACGCCACTGTTTCACTTTCCTTCGTAGCTTTTGCCTTTATTTATATAATTCGTCACGTTCCAAATTTTCGTGATTCACACACACACACACATGTATATGTTATGTATGTATACTGTATGTGATTAACAGCAGCAAACATACCAAGAACTTCATAACAATAGATGAAATACTTCTCAGAATAAATCCTAGATTTGAGTTTGGTTCCCATTTTCTGTTTTCCCAACTAGCTTATGCAGTAATCTTGATATATGCGCCTTGCATAAAGTTTAAATTCCCTTCATGTATTGGATTATAAAGTCTTAATGTAAATCCCACACTATCCCCAGGAACTGGCTCCACCCAACACCTGTCATCGTTCCAGTCGACTCGGCCTTTGACATTTACCTGAGCTGAAATGAAGGACATTATTATTATTTTTATGTAAAAATATAGAACAAAGACTTTCGAGCACCTGAACGGTGTTCCTCATCATTGTAGTGGTACACTGATGAGGAACGCCGTTCAGGCGTTCGAAAGTCTTTGTTTTATATCTTTTCATAGAAATATATTTTTAATATATAATTGTGGATATTTTTTAACAATTTGTTTTCTCGAAACTGTGAATTTCTTAACATTATTATTATTATTATTATTATTATTATTATTATTATTATTATTATTATTATTATTATTATTATTATTTACAGGTTTTATTGAAAACAATGGCTATTTCAGCCGATTATTTTATAGAAATTTCTCTATTCTTCTTATTACTTATTTTTTCTGTACTCAAATTGGCTATGAAATCGCCTAATGGGGGATTTCATGTAAAAAAAACGTGGTATTTGTCAAATTGAATATATTATATCCAATTTGACAAATACCACGTTCTTTACGTGAATCCCTCATTTGGCGTTTTAATAGCCAATTAAGGTACAGCAGGAAAGTCAGTCATAAGAAGAATAGAGAAACTTCTATTACAAAATACACGCTGTTGAAGTAGCCAATGTTTTCAATAAAACTTGTATTAATGAAGCTCTTCTTCCAGCATATTATTATTTTGATTATTATTATTATTATTATTATTATTATTATTATTATTATTATTATTTATTATTTATTATTATTTTATTTCTATATCGATTGAATGTCACCCACCGTTACGTATCTATGCTAACTTTAATACAAAATTTAGATTATACATTATCTAAACCGTAACTTCCCTTTTCTCTGTTATAGCCACGGCATTGCTAGCCAGCGTATTAACGCTCACGGTGATCAGCGTGGGTCGGGTGGTAGCAGTCATGTTCCCTCTGCATGCCCGAACCTCGCCTGACCGCGCCCATCGGGTCATAGCAGCCGTGTGGATAACGTCCGCCGTGCTTGCCTGCCCTTCCCTCTTCTATCGGGAACTCTACAGCATCGAGGTAAGACGACCGTGAGTGAATTAATCCAAGGAGAGAATCATTTGTTTCAGGCAAAGGCTACAAGGACGGACAAGGTCGTCCTTATCTACTCAAAGTTTATGGAAAAGATCAAATTCATTTTAGGACAAAAGTGAGATCTAACCCCGGAGGAAGTGGCAGACGCCTTTTTTAACAGATCGTTGGTTGTAGGTTTTTGGAAACAGGGATAATTCTGAACCTGACGACAAGCCAGATTTATTTATTTATTTTTTCTTTTTGAAGGAGAGGGGGGGGGGGGGGGTCTGCTAGAGCTATCTATATTATTGCTTTTCTTAGTATTTTGAATGCCCATTTGAGAGCTTACACTTTACAAACCTCCAGTTTACATGTGCTAGATGATTTCATTTATATTAATTGGCTTTAATTTTTAAAATTCAGTGAAAACAGTCTAGAATTCAGTTATTTCCACAATGAAAGTCCTTTTGAATAGAGCAATAGCTTGTGAGTATAATAATCAGAAATATGAAAATTACGCACATTGTTGTAGAAATGCCCTTAGCATCCAAAATAAAAACTAGTATTAGAAAGCTTTTTGTTTCTCTACACAGTTTTTACTTTTTTTCGGTTGCATACGAGGCTTCCCGTTCTTGCTTAAGTGGTTTTATGACTTTCTGTTCCATTGGGAATTGGGAATTTATAGCCCCCGGAAATATTTTCCAGTGCAAATTAACGTTTCCAGCCACTGACCTTCCTAACCTATTGGGATATAAAAACTGGAAAAAAGGGGTCCATTTCGCGACTTTTTCAAAAACGTAGAAGACGCGGAAAATGCGAACATCCAATCATCTGGAATAGAAGACAGATTACATTGTTCGAGTCTCCTTTGAGAGGCGAAGTCATTTTACATTGGAGAGATTTGTTCGTGGTTGGCTTCACATTTATTCTCTCTTCCCCTTAGCGGGTATAGTACCCTCACTAACACCTCACTTGGTGCACTGTAGGCATTACTTAAGATTTTTGGCAGCGTCCTTTCGGCCCCCAGCTGCAACCCCTTTTCATTCGTTTTCCTTTTGTTTTACCTCATTTCATATTCTCTGTTTTCTATCTTTCCACCGTATTCCAACAATTATTTCATAGTACAACTGCTTTGAGGTTTTCGTCCGGTTATATCTTTCAAACCTTTTTATTCTCAATTTCCCTGTCAGCGCTGAATGACCTCATAGCTATGTTCCAGTCGTTGGTCTTTGTTTGGTCTATGTTTTATATTTCGTTCTATTCCATTCCATTCTAAATCTACGTGATTTTATCAGATATGGTATAGAACTTCCATACGAAAGAATTCTGTCCCATCATTTATAAGCCAAACACCTAGAGGAATACGATGGAGAAATGGACACAGAATCGTTTAGAAGGAACAAAAGTGGTAAAGATAGCAATATCAGACAAAATGACAAATAAATAATTTTTTGAATAACAAAATAAAGTGTGGCAGAACAATTACGAAGGCTTATTTTTGATTGCTAAATGTCCAGTAAATAGAAACTTTATACCAGTTTCTCTCAAAGTAGTTGGATAACCAGTTAAAATTAGTCAGTGATGGTAATATTTCTGTTTAATCAGGAAGAAACAGAAAAACTTGACTTACAGAATTTTTTTTTCATGAAATTAAGTTTAACGGCCGGAGGTTCATAACTCGTGTTCCATTTAAGTGTTTTCAAGTTGTCTGGAATGTCCTTCCTCCTGTGGGACTAATTTTTCATTTTCCTGGAAGGGAGTTTACACTAGGCTTCACCCCACGCTGCATGCATAAGACTCATCACCAACTCCTCCCAAATTCTTGTCAGCCCCGCCTACTGGACTGCTCATCAAGAGTCACTCCACACCACTAAGTCACCCCAGTAGGTGGGGCTAACAAGAATTTAGGAGGAATTGGTGAAGAGTCTTACGCATGCAGCGTGGGGTGAAGCCTAGTGTAAACTCACCTTAAAAGCACACTATGCATGAAGTCTAAAACCCCATAACTTTCCTGAGTGAGCTAACTTTCTTTCATGAATCTAAACACCTTTAACAGCTGAACATCTGTATCCTTGGCGAGTAGTTTGTATCCTTGGCATATATGTTGTAAGGTCTCTAACATTCAACAGTGGAATAAAACCATTTTATGTAAACCAATTCATTTCCAAGTACAGTTGCTAGAGACTGATTCCAAGGGAATTTGATCCTCATCAGGAATACCCCAACCGCAAGCGCTGGTAGCAAACTTCTTTATTACACACGGACGTTTCTGTTTCAACTATTAAGCCATTTCAACCTAAATAGAGGCAAAGACACCCAAAAGCATAAGATTGCATACTAATAAATTACAATTCACAGGAAGTTAACACTCGCAAATAAAATAAGTATTCAAAAAACTTTTAAAATAACACAATTCAATTAATTACAGCAGTCAATAAAAACCAAGTCAAATAAAATGAACTTCAAGACGAGAAAAAATTATTATTAAAGAGATTTGCGTAGGTCAGAATTAAAACACAGGTCTAAGAAACATCCATAAAACCAAACACAAAAGAAAACGAACGAAAAAACAAAGATAACTTATATAAGAAACAAATTAACCTGGTGACTGGACAGCGAGAGCGGCTGAAAAATCAGTTTATTATGGTATAAAGGAAAGGAAGATTGATATTGGTTGAGTTGTACCATAAGTTTGTGATTCTAAAATGCTTAAATCCGACAACTGTATATTCTTATTCAAACTTGGCAGATTTAAGGATTTTAGAATGGATATGTATTCACAAACTTAGGCAACACCTCAAAACCTTAACCAAGATCAGTCTTCCTATTATTATACTGATTTTCCCAGCTCTTGCTTTTCAGATACCAAGTTACGTTATCTATTGTACAAGTTTTTTTTTTTTTGGGGGGGCGGTTGTTATGGATATGTTTCTTAGAGCTATGCTTATTTTTGCTTCAGTGTATTTTTGTTATTGTTTTTTATCATCGTAAATTTTATTTTATTTGACTCAGTTTTAATGGCTATATCGATTCTTTGAACTGTATTAGTTTAATCCATTATTTTTTTTACTTTATTACTAGTATAATTTGACACTGAAGTAGTTTAAGTGGACCATTTTTTAAATACCTTCTTTATTCTCGAGTGTGACATTTCTTATGTTTTGGTGTTTTGTCTCTATTCAGACTGAAAATGGCTTCGTGTGTTGAAACCGAAACGTCGCTATGTAATGAAGACGTTCGCTTTAGAGCTTTGTTTAATTGTTCCTTTCCATATTCAGTGTAACTTCACTCCACGAAAGCCTATTCTTCCATACATGTGACCGTCAATCTCTTGCCTTCTTGAAATGGCTTATGTCGCTGAAAGCTTCCACTCAGCATATGGCCTAAGTCTCAACTTCTCCCATTGACCAAGCTTCATTTCCTGAAAACCTTCTCTACAGGACTGACTTTACTTCATGAAAGCCTACAACTACTTTACATTTCCCTTTCAGTTTATTAATTTTCTCAGTCCACTAACTTAATGTCAGGAAAGGCTTTGTAACCTACTGTCCTCAGTGTTGTGATTTAACTTCATGAAGGCCTATGCCATGGGTAACCGAAAGTCTCCTCACTTTCTCAGTGGACTGACTTCACGCCATGAAAACGTATTCCTTTGCACGTTATCCAAGTTTCTTACTTCTCTTGGTGTTTTGAATTCACGAAGCGAAAGCCTACTGTATACAGTGACCTATAGTACTCTGTTTTTTTTTCATCTGTCCATCCGCCTGTGGTGGTCGCGCATGGTAACACTGCGTCCCGGGCTTTAAATAGTTACGCTATGTGTAAGTTTTTGGTAAATAAAAGGATAGCCGGGTGTACATTTGCAACTGAAAAGTGTTTTAATAATTTACTGTATGCGAATTACACGTTAATATACGAAAGAGGATATTATTTAAAAAACAGAGACGCAGTGTTACCATGCGCAAACACCACAGGCAGATGGACAGATGGATAAAAACAGAGTATAGTCTCATACTTTCCTCAGTGGGCTAACTATACTTCGCAAAGGCCTACTCCTTTACAACTGTTCTATAGGGTTTTACTTTCTTCAGTGGGCTTACTTCACTTCCTTGGCATAATGACCTAAATTCTCCTACTTTCTTGAGTGCACCGTTTTTCCCCCCCATTCATTTCATTTCTACTATCTTTCGTGTTTAAAATGTTTCTACATACCCTCATAGGATTAACTCCACTTGGTAAAAGCCTACAGCTGACCTAAAGTCTCTTGCTCTCCCAGCCCAAAAGTGGGCCAACTTCACTTCATGGCAGTGCGAACGAATTCTGGCCGGACAGAGAAGCACTTCGATCCGCAAAACTGGAACAGTGTGTGATCACTTACGATTGCACGTAAGGTCTTCTACGTGGCCCTTACCATCGCCCTCTATTTTTCCCTACCTGGCAGTGATGTTCATCAACTATAGGTGAGGTTCCAACCCTGATGACTTCACGTTCATTTTCTAGCGAAGAATTTATTCACCTGATGTCAAACGATGCTTTCTAGTTGCTTCTGATGTATACACTTATATTTAAGGTATTTCTGATAGGTATAGAGTTATGCTGCAAACTTTATGATTAGTGCGTGAATTCAGCAATATTTGTCGCAAACCTCATGGCCTTTTGTCAGTTTCAAAAGCAGATTTTGCTTTGATTAAGTGCAATAAATAACATTTATATAAGTATTATTAATAATTATGAACAAATAACTTAATGGTAAAATAGATAGGAAAGTAAAGAAATGAGTATAGGAAAACTTTCCAAGTCTTCTGTGCCAGAAGACCCGTGATGCCTATAAATATAAAGAAAAATTTATAATCTCCTCCATCAAATCTTTTTGAGAGAGCTTGAGGCATTATTTACCCATCTGTTCTATCTCCTAGGAGCCTTGAGAATCTTGGAGGGCCTTTACTCTCTCTCTCTCTCTCATCTCTCTCTCTCTCTCTCTCTCTTTCCTTACTACTCTGTTTCCTCTTCAGCTTGGTTTGTGTGGAGCTGTGGATGTCCCGACTCCCAGGGGAGCACTCAGCTCCCGCCCGTCACACAGCCACCGGAGAGCGAAGAAGAAAGTGGTCAAAATGGTGTCTGTGGTTTTGATCATCTTCGTGCTCTGCTGGACACCTCTTCAGACCATCATTCTATACGATTTCGTCCGTGCTAATAACAATTCGGTGAGTAATGATTATGATGTGCATGTTCTTTTTATTTGCGGTTGAATGCTTTACACACACGCACTCATATATGTATGTAAGCCTAATTATATCATTTATATATATGTGAGTGTGAAGTGTTCTATTCTCTACGGTTACGGTCGTGACATTTTTATATTCTTAGATATTAAGCCACAGATATCCTTTAATATCAAATTCACTATGCCTAAGGAATAACTTACTCTCTAGAGGAATTATGATTAAGTGTTCCGTCCCCCGTGGGTTTTTTGGAACCCCCCCCGTTTCCTGATTTGGGAAGAAATATGTACAGTGATTTTCCAATAATGGTGGTGAAGCGCCTATCAATTACAGTTTCCCTCGGGCTGTAAAAGTTATTACCTGGGGTATAGTGAATTGGACATTAAACAATGATGTGGGTATATATATATATATATATATATAATATATATATATATATATATATATATATACTATTATATATATATATATATACTATATATATATATATATATATATGTATACACGAGTTTATGCAGATATTTTGGAAAATGTAAGAAAAAGTCATTCTGAGCAAAAAATGTTCTATAAGCATATGAATTTAGGGCTTCAATTTGCCGTGAGGTGGATTTATTAATATAGCTTTATCATTTTGGAATGTTGGAGTGAGTAGTTTGGGATGAGGGGTGGGTGGGGGGGGGGGGCGGGTGCTTGTTGATAAAGCACAGTGGGCAACTGGGTTGCTTTTCTTTTAATTATTGAATATTAGACATGATTTTTTTCTTTAGACTGGTGTGTGATGAATACTTTTATGGAGAAGGAGAGGTTTTTTTTATTATACGTTTTAAATCTTTGATCTCTGTTGTAATGAATAGGCCTATCGTTGATGGAGGGGAGATTCCATTCGGCTAGCTTTTCTTTTTTCTATATCGGATCCCAGTGAGTCCATTGACTGAGAGGGAGGTTTCAGTTGTGCATGCATTTTTTCCCTTTTATTCAGTATGTAAAGAATACATTAGATCTGGAGCTATCTTATTCACATCGGCCTAATTTCCTATTTCCTTCTTTTTTTGTATAATTGTGGAGTTCACAGCCGTGTTATCTAGAAATGAACTGTTGGAAAACACATAAATAAACAATCATATCCGCTTATTCCACTTTACTGGAATAATGTAAGGCATTGTCTCCAGTTACTGGCTGCGAGTGTCTCCATTTACTTGCTCTCAAAATTAATAAGGAATTTGGATACTGATTATTCACCCCACCCAACCAACGATTACTTGCCTGTTTAATGATTACGGTTATTTTAAAAATTCAATTCACTGACAAACAAAGCCTTAAAATGCAAATGTTTATAAACATTTTTCTGCTCAGAATGACTTTTTCATTCATTTCCCAAAATATTTGCATAAACTTGTGTTACACCCTGTATATATATATATATATATATATATATATATATATATATATATATGTGTGTGTGTGTGTATGTATGTATGTATGTATGTATGTATGATTTATTTATGACGAAGGAGCATACAAATGTCAACATCATTCGTTAGTCGGTTGTTTCGTAATACTGTTTTATTACATCTGTTAATAAATACAGTCCATGGAGATACAATATTAAAATGCTAATAAATCATAAAATCGTAAAACGGCTGAAGAAATCCGGTTATATAAATACATAAAACCAAAGGACCGTCGACCAACCTTTAGCGACGGGTAAGGAAGATTGAATGAAAGTGGGTAAGTTATATATATATATATATATATATATATATCATATATATATATATATATATATATATATATATAGATATATATATTATATGAGTCTGATCTCATCACCGTGATTCATATATACGCATTAAATACAAATGTCCTTTAATATCTAATTCGCTCTACCTCAGAATATATTTTCATATATGTTAACTGAAAAAGAATTTTTAGTTTATAATAATTTCGTTGGCTCCCCGGGAGCAACGAAATTATTATCAACTAAAAATTCCCCTTCAGTTAACATAATATGAAAATATATTAACTCTGAGGTAGAGCGAATTTATATTAAAGGACATTGTAGCTTCATGATATATATATATATATATATATATATATATATATATATATATATATATATGTTATATATATATATATAGATATATATATATATATATCTATAATATATATAATGACATATACATATAGTGAAATAAGTACCACATATTTTCAAGGTTTATATATAAATAACCACAGTTCTTGTATCCTCTGAATCCCCTCCCTCCTCTCCCCCCTTAACAGAGAGCCAAAGTCCTTAAGAAACAAAGATATTGTCATCCTCAAAATTCTTTCCAAACTGGTTAAAGCTTTCTCTCTCCTGTATTTCGTTTTCATCCCTCAAGTCTTCCAAATTACGAAGGCATTCAAACTCTCTAATTAAAACAACTATACGACTGAAGGTCGATTACGCCCTTTTCAATTGAGCGAAAGACACGGGGTTTACGAACCTTTTATACTATTAGCTGGCAGCACTGGTAGCAAAACGCTCTCATTCTTTCAAAAATGTTTTCAGTATACTTATATGATTAATCTTTGCATGGCTGTTTCCATTTCAAAAATGAAATACTTTGTGTTCTCGCTCGAAATGGAATCATCTCTGAGTTCATGCTGTCGATAGCAAAACATCACGCCCCGAGGACCTTTCGGATTAAGATTTCGCCCACAAACAGAAAGAGAGGAGACTCCCCTTCTAAACGTTCTCTCCGAACCCAATGGACGTTGCGAAAAAATATTGAGAAAATATTTTGTATCCTTTTCCTTTTTCGTCTTCGATTACTTGTGACTTTTATTTGAACAGCGAAACTAAGGCAACAACGATTCAGTACTACATCTAATACAGCTTCGAATATTGTCCTTTCTAACTTTCTGATAGTGTACGTATATTGCTATAATAATATTGAAATATATCAACTCATCATTTGAAGCATTCGTTCGCAACACGTTGGCCGAAGTGTTGAAATATCTCAAAAAATTTAATACTGGCGGATTTTGCCTCGAAATAGGAAATATCGCCTTCCTTTATCAGTTCCACATCACACGCAGATTTTGCTGTAATTCCGCATAGACAAAAACAGCTCATTGATGGTATTGACGATTCCACATTTACTAGAGCTTTTAAAACTCCGGCTTTTGCGTCAGAGAGAGTTTAACCTTTTATCTCTTGCAACATCAGTTTGTGATTGCAATGAAAAGTATCTTTTTTTTTCTGTTTCAAAATCTCTCTTAATTGCCATACGTTTCATCGTTGACGGCACTTTCATCTTTCATGTTCAAGTGATCCGGTAAACTTTACTTTCGTAGATTTTTAGGCTTTTTTTTATTGAGAGCAGATGTCATCAAAACGCTGAGTATTTGAAATGTTGCGTCATTAGGAATGAGACAGAATCTGTGAAAATCAAATTATCTTAATTGGAAGAACCAAGCTATAATTAAACATTCTTTCTCTCTCTCTCTCTCTCTCTCTCTCTCTCCTCGCACAGGTCTCTCTCTCTCTCTTCCCCATGTAGTGGCAATCCCGATACACATCTGAGAAGTCCTGCGTTCAATTCTGGGCAAAAAACGGAACATGATGACTAGTGTTTCGTGAAAACCATCGTGCCCCCGTTAACATCAGCATCAAAATGCGTATTTAAGGTTAATTGACTGCTGTAGGTCGTAGCCAGGTACGAAAGAGAGAAACAAAACAATAAATATTTCTCTAATATGTATCACTCATTATAATTGATAATGGAAGTCTCTCTCTCTCTCTCTCTCTCTCTCTCTCTCTCCTTCAGTAACACCAGATTAAATTACTCCTTGCTGAAATTAAGCTCCATACTTCAAGTTTCGGGTTCTGGGTTGCAATGTTGCAAAGTTTGGAGCATTGCATGTTCCCTTCGGTTTGCAAGATAAGATGCCTTTTATGTCACGCTTTGTAAAGGGAACGTAATTTTGTGGAAGATTGAATTTCTTAGTTTTCCTGTTTGTATGACTTGTGGGATTTCTTACCCTCTTTTTTATGGGCAACGCTTTGGAAGTTTTTTTTTTATTACGTAATCACTGCAGCCTTGAAAATGTGAAACGTTGGCATAACAACTAATATTAACAATCGTTCTTTTTCCCTTCACCCTCAAGAATATATATATATATATATATATATATATGATATATATATATATATATATATATATATATATATATATATATATATATATATATATATATATATATAAGTGGTACCTCGAGATACGAAATTAATCCGTTCCGAGGCGGCCTTCGTATCATGAGTTTTTCGTATCTTGAACCGCATTTTACATGTAAAATGCCTAGTCCGTTCCAAGCCCTACAAAAACACCCCAGTAAATTATATTTCCAGGCTTACAACACATGTTCTAGGGTTACGACGCCGATCTGACAGAAGAAATATGACTCTTCCCCCTTCAAAAAAGGCAAAAAAAAAAAAAAAGGCCAAATACTGGTACCATACTTGAGTAATATTCAACTGCATGTAATGTTCAGCCCCATTTTTACTGCACATATTCGGAATTTAGCATATGTCCCTTAGCAATAAGCCTAGCCTATGTTAGCAGTTGCTACTGCAGCCTAGTCTATGATTGACATCTAACCCTAAGAAGCTAAAAGCTTAGAATATGCCAATAAAATGTATAAATAATCAGTATGCACTCATTTCAAATAATTATTAATTAATCATTAACTATAATACACACACAAAAAAAAGAAAAACTTTCCAACCATTTGTTTACATCCAGCACTTACGAGTACCGAACGATCGCAAGCAATTACTTTTCCTAGCACACAGTAAGCCATAATTTTCTTCTTCTCTTCAACTAATGAAACTACCAAACAGTATAATAACCATTCATTTCTATTCTTTATTCTAACTTTACCTAATGGAGATACCGAGTTACTGACAGCTATAATGAAACATATACGTAATATTAAAACAGAAGAAGCATTCTAGAAAATACGTACGTATTTGTTGGCTTCGATGATAGCAGTCTGATTTATTTTATATTTTATGATATCTAATTCACAATTTGTTTTATTAAATGTATTGCATGTACTCATTTCAAATAATTATTAAGTAACCATTAACTATAATAAACAATCAAACAAAAGAAAAACAGCTTCCAAACTTCTGTTTACTTTCAGCACTTTGTTACGAGTACTGAACGATCGCCAAGCAATCACTTTTCCTAGCACACAGTAAGCAATAAATTTTCATTCTCTCTCTTCAACTACTGAAACTACCAAACAGTATAATAACCATTCATTTTTATTCTTTATTCTATCTTTACCTAATGTTTTTTTTTAATTAAAAGTATTGCATGAATAAGTTTTTCAATTTACAGCATCCTTTTACCAATAGAATACATAGAGCACAAGGGATAGATGCTGACCAATAGGAGAGCAGGATCTTATGGGGTGACTAGCATCAGGAACCAATGGGAGAGCGGGAGGATGGTGGCGAGTTTACTCAGTTGGCGGCACGTAAGTTTTAAAATTGTTCTCGATGGTCCGGGCGAATCTCAGGACTTTACAGCAACAACCTTTCATAACTTGAACTATTTTCATATGTAGAGCCAAAAAAATCTTCGTATTTGCTTTCGTATCTCGAGTTTTTCGTAAGTTGAGCCTTTCGTATGTCGAGGTACCACTGTGTGTGTATATATATATATATATATATATAATATATATATATATATATATATATATATATATATATATATATATTATCATATATAGGCCAGTGCCACAGGAATATGATAGGCAGAAGGTCAGTGCCAAGCGCTTTCTTGTGCTTATTCACGCATCGTCGGAGCGTGAATAAATACGAGAAAAGCGCTTGGTACTGACCTGTCATTTTGCTGTGGTATTCGCTTATATACTGGAACCACGTGCACCTACTGTGAATGTTATACTTATGTTATATATATATATATATATATATATATATATAATATATATATATATATGTATATATATATATATATATATATATTATATATATATAAATGTATATGTATACTGTATTATATGTGATATATATATATTTTCAAAAAAAACACCATAACGTGACTGGAATATCTTTAAGTAATAAAAGTCCACACTGATGTAAAATGTGTATTTAAAAACGATACAAACACATTAAAGGACGGGAGCTTTCGTCTACTTGATCAGTAGACCTCATCAGCCGTACTGGATTTTTCCTTTTTTTCTTTTAAAGAATATACAAAAAAGTTCCGAAGGACAGGCAGGACTCTGGAACCCTCTCCAGGGGAGATAACAACCAAAACAAACTATCTCAATCAATGTTATTCCCTCGTTCAAATGTCTGGCCAAAAGACATTGGAAGGAAGAACCCCCAGTGTAGGTGCCGATGCAGAAGTTTTGGACGAGGGAACAGCCGAACTCACAGAGGAGGTGGTACCACGACGATCGGCTCGTCTTTTTGGCCAGACATTTGAACGAGGGAATAACATGATTGAGATAGTTTGTTTTGGTTGTTTGTCTCCCTTGGAGACGGTTCCAGAGTCCTGCCTGTCCTTCGGAACTTTTTTGTATATTTTTTAAAAAAAAAAGGAAAAAATCAGTACGGCTGATGAGGTCTACTGATCAAGTAGACGAAAGCTCTCGTCTTTATGTATTTTTAATATACATTTTACATAAATGTGGTCTTTTATTATTTCAATATAATATATATATATATATATATATATATATATATGTGTGTGTGTGTGTGTGTGTGTGTGTGTGTGTGTGTGTTAGGTTACAGCAGGTGTTAGGAAGTTTCCTTGTTCCACAAGCTCTGTAGATACGAGGTTGTTTGCCTTAGATGAACAGATCGTGTGACTTTATAAACAGGTAAATCATCCTTAAATAAGTACGCTTGCTGTTTGAATATAAAGAAAATAGAAGTAAGTTTAGTGAAGATTAGAAAATAAGGCTACGAAAGACATACTGAAGTCAGTTATGAAATGTTTTATAATTAAAATTTGGCAATTTAAGTGGTAATAAGGTAAACGTCTTTTTTTTTATGCCAAAAGTTTAGTTGGATCTTTCCTAGATAGTCATCCCAAGGGTTTTCGGGGGTCGGTAACCAGGACTAATATTTCTATGGTATTTACTGTCTTTTGCTTATGTTTTTTATGGTAATCCCCAACGGGCTTGTACTAAACACGCCACAAAGGTGGCTATATACCAGGTGAAAGCCCTTGGGGGTCACTAACTAGAATTATCCATTTAAAGTTCTGTCTGAACTTCCTTGGCCAAAACCCATCTTTTTCCACACCCCATTCTTCAAAGAAAATAGTCTACAGTAACTTGAAGGAGTGTTCGAAACATTCCTTTGGTCTATATTAAGGAGAGAATGACCTTTGGGAGAGTGATTGGTTCCTTCTCCACATTTGGGTTTAAATGTTCATGTGGAAATAAAAATGCATACTTGTATTTCAGGACCTCCTAGAATTCCTATGATAAATAAATCTCTGGTTACATATAAAATATAGTAGATTCACATCAGCCGTGCATCTGGTGTCTAGGCCAGTCCCTTACGACGCTCCTGGTTGGCAGTTGATAAGACAATCTCAGGGCTGGAAACTCTCAGTCTTTCGAGAGAGTTCACATAAGACAGGATGTATGTTCCACTTCTCCTGACGGTTACGTCTTTCAAAAGTATCCTTCAGGAGATGCGGAACATACATCCTGCCTATGTGAACTCTCGAGAGAGACTGAGAGATTCTAGCCCTGTGATTGGCCTATCGACAGCCATTCAAGAGCGTCGTAAGGGACGGGCCTAGACATCAGATGCATAGTTGATGTGAATCTACTATAGTAGTTCTGCAATGTGCGTGTCAGGGTCTCAGTACATCTCGGTAGTATTATTTTTCATATTTCATATCCTTCAATGTTTTTGTGGAGGAAAAATACGTTTTGATAAAGAGTGCCGCAGGCGAATACCAAAATTGCCCTGCCTTTTTTCTCATCCTTTAAATGTATTTTGAAATGAAAGTGAACGATGGAAGCTTATAACTTTATCTCTCTTTATTTTTTTTTATTTCCCAGTTGCCGGAGTGGTTTTCGGTCGTGGAGTTCTCGGCCTATTTCGTGGCCTATTCCAACTCGGCTTTGAACCCAATTATATATTGCGGTTTCAACGCCAATTTCAGGCAGGGTCTCGTTTCTCTCCTGACTTGCAGACGTTCATCCACGGGCAGAATATACCATCAACGTGAGTATAGATATACACCGAAATTGTGTGTGTGAGAGAGAGAGAGAGAGAGAGAGAGAGAGAGAAAGAGAACTTTAGAGGATTATTAAGTGAGTGTCCGTTGGCTGTGAGAGTGGTGATAGCAGGAAGTTTATACCTTCATGTTGCCTTGGTAAGCTCTTCGTTCTCGTAAACACACAAACTATATAATATATATATATATATTTGTTATATATAGAGGTGTGCCCATGTGTGTGTGTGGGGTGTGTTGAACCTTTTCTTTTTATGACCATTTTTTTTTAGAGCAGACACTGTTAACCATAAGCATCTTTAAAGATTATATAATTTCTTTTGCCACAAATATTTAAGCAGACTATTCACAAGTGGCCTAGGTGCTTTAGAAGGGTACCAAACGAAAAAGTGCAAAACGTCCTTTCGGAATTTTCCACAGAGAAGGACTCAATCCTATGAAAACGGGTGGGAAAAGGATTTTTTTAAAGACAAGTAAGTAAAAAAAAAATGACAGTTTATGATCAAATTAAGACAATAGAGACGTTGGGAAAGAGCATAGCAGTTTCATTAATCTATACACTTAATTCAGAAGCACTAGCGTCCATGAAAATGCTATTTAGACCAAAGGTTTACAGTGAAGGGGATTGAATCGTTTGTATAGGGTGTACGTACACAGTTCAGGCCCCTTATTGCCTTCGATATTTCACCACACTTACAAAGGCACCTTGCTGGCAAAAGGTTTCCTTAATCTAAACAACCAACCAACCAGAGAATTTAACGACCTCTAGAAGTGGGCAGTTCGACATCGAAGTTACTGTACTTGTGTTCTCCCTCTGTGCTGTGGTAAACACTATTTTCCTCTAACTTTTGCAGGTTGGACAACTAAATGGACCGTTGGCCATGACAGGATGGATCTCCCAGGTAAGCGGAAAAGGAACAACATTGCACAGGGTTTCAGTAAAGGTAGCATTGCAGGATTGGCGTGCAACGAAGAAAAAATAATATGAGAAAAAGGTTACATTCAAGATCAGTGATGATATCAATTTTTCTGATAAGGAGATATCGAGAAAGCAGGATAAAGGCAAAAGCAAAATGAGAACAGTATTCCAAACAGGAGGAAACAGTGTATTGCCATTAAAAGCAGTTATGATGTAAAGAACTTATGACATCTCAAATAATTCTAATTTTTGAAAAGCATTTACAAGTTTAAACTGTTGTTTTTGTACAAGAATTTCGAGTTAATCAACTAATTAGATGGGAGAAGAAACAGAGAGTAGTAGCCACTCTTGAATTCGAGAAGGAAGTGAAAAGGTTAACTTGTGAAATTTCTTCATAAAGAGGAGGAAGTGAGGGGAAGGAGCCCCAAGGAACATCACCAGAGATGTAAACAAGTGAAGGTATTGAACCCCATCAAAAACTGCAAATGCAAAGCGCTTGGATGAAAAGATATGATGATAAACTTTCCATGAGATACAATCAAGGCATCGGGAGGATTTTTCGCTAAACGGAAATTATACCTTATCTTGTCAGATGCCTTAGATGAGAGACACCCGAAGATTCCAGAGAGATACAGCATTATGCAGTTGAAAAGTTTGAGGCAGTGAAATAATATATTACATTGATGCTTTTAAATACGTGTTAGATGTTGGATGATTTATTCCTTACCGGTTGTAATAAAATTTGAGGTATTCCATCCTTCTCAGTTTGGTGTGGTTATGTATTAAGTCTCCTTGGCAGGTAACTACGGTGTGTGGACGAACAAAGACTCCTTTGCCGAACTAAGGTAGCAGATTTAAGAAATAATAACAGAGCAAAAAATACAGTTAGAAACTGAAAGGAAATTTGACTCAACTGGCGTTATAGAGAAGAGCTTCTAAGAGCAAGAATATTTCTGAATGTGTTTATGTTGAAATTGAATATATAAGAAGAATGTTGTGAGTTGTATAAAGGAACATAGGACATGCCTTTGCACACTTAGATTTCGGAGACTAGGAGAAGGCTGAGGGAGATTCGCGTTAATTGGTTCTCAAGAAAAAGAGGCAGACTTGCTGCAAGCAAAGGACTTGCATTGGAACCAGTACTAGTTCCTGTCAGTAAACACAAAGATGTATGTCTATGTATATATAGATTAGTTTATATATATATATATATATATATATATATATATATAGATATATATATATATATATATATATATATATATATATATATATATCACACACAGGCAGAATATTGGAACGTCTGAAGCGATTGTTGAATCAACTTTACTCTGTGGAAGTGAAGTGTGGAAGTTAAATGCTGATGAAAGAAAGGAGGTGAATGCTTAAGAACTGGTTTACGTAGCACTTTGTGGTCTAAAAAGAATGGCAAGGGCGAGAAATCTGTATTATATTTGTAGGAATAATTAAATGGTTGGCGTGGGCAAAAGAATGGATAAGTAGTTTTCTCAAGGTGGCTCAGCCATGTCAAAGGAATGGAGGCGGACATTTTGGTTGTGTTGAAAGGAAGGAGAGGAAGATCTATAGATGGGGAATAGATAGATGGAATGAAAGAGGTATTTGGCAAGGGAACCCCAATGTTCAGGAAGTGAGAAAGAGCGTGCGAAAAAGATGGTGGACAGCGTACTGGAAACCAGCACCCTTCCCGTGAGTTTTATAAGTAAGTGTTTGATGCGTCTAATATATAGACTATTTAGCTCAATAGATTCGTCCACGACTCAGCAATTTGAGCGTGATTGTAGCTGTTAATAGATTTCCTTTTACTTGGAAGCCTTCTGCTCTTATGGAAAACAGCTTCATAGTGAAAAAATGTACATAGTTCTTATTTGTGTTCTCTCTTTTTTTAAGATCCTTAATCGGAGTGATTCTAACTTTAATTTTCTTCTGTTTTCTAAGGGAGTAACTGCAAGGGCATAACCATAGGCACCAGGGAAACGACCGTAGGGCTCTCCGGCCCAGAACCTGCTGTCCTGCTAGAATTCAACTCCCTTCGGAACAGCAGGTGAGTAGAAAGAACAGCTTGAGTAGATGTCACCAAGTAATTGGACAGTTCAGTAAAAAAAAAAAAAACCCCCAAAAAAAAAGTTTTAAATTACGTCATTTTGAAAGGTCAGCTCATTAAAATGATTTATATTAGGCTGAAATAAACAGTAAAAATTAAAAATGAACAATATAGGTCAAAATGAAGGAGTATTTATGTGCTCGTGAGAGATCGGAGCTTTAGTGTACATTTGAGTGAGAAAAAGTGCACTAATGCATGTATTTACAAATGTACGAAATATTTCTTTGTCAAAAATAGATTTATTGTTTTGCCGCATGCGGGATAGAACGCTGTAATTAGTCAAATTACGAAAACCTTGTGAATTTAAAGAAATTACTTTGTACGTAGGCGTATAAGACAAACTCGCTTGTTATTTTCGGCTTTCAAGAAATCGGAGCCTCAATAGTGGTCCTGAGGATTTTAAGTGACACTTGAGCTCTGTAAGTGGACATTTCAGACACAGTACCAGATACATTGTAGAGGACAGAGCATTGTAAAAGGCTACTGCAGAACAACAGCAGACTGTATACGTATTTTTCCAAGAGAAGCCTTCATGAGAGGGCATTTCTTGCAAAGCAGTATGTTGTAAGCTGCATTTTCGAGAAGAATCCGAGCCATTTCAGTAAAAATTTTCATCACTGATGTTCAGCGTTCCGAAACAAAAATTAATATTCAACTTTGGATCCTTTCAGCTAAATGATTTTCATCACTGATGTTCAACGTTCTGAAACAAAAGTCAGTATTCACCTTTGGATCCCTTCGCTAAATGTTTTTATGAATTAAAAAAAAAAAAAAAAAAAATTACAAAAAAAAAAAAAACTTGTGTTCATTATAGTGTGGAAGTAATTATCACGTTAATCTGTAGTTATTGCTGGTATGTACACTTTAATGGTTCTAAAAGATTTTACGGATTTGAGAATGAAGCCTTCTTTACGAAGACTTAGCAATCAGATGGCAGGATAAAGTGAGAAATGATGCTATAAGGGAAATAACGAAAGTTCCATATAAAGATGAGAGAACGATGAATGGGAGGAGGTGGCTTGAAGATGCCCTTGGCACTATACCCGGCAGAATAGTATAGTACGTGTTAGTGGCAGTTGGGTTCCTGTGGGCACCAGAAACTATGAGGCGGAAGGTTGGAGGTGAACAGAGATTTATATGGAAGATAAAACACAGGAAATACATGAATAGCGGATTTTCGGATTTTCACAGAGGCTAATTCCCATGGCGTTGGAAGCAAGGATGATTCGTATGGATTTATTTCATCCGCATTGCTTTCGATAGAACGCGAAAAGGACAGAATTTAGCCAGAACCTCTCAGATTTGAAGAGGCCTCTTTAGGCTAACTGAAGTTAGTAAGAGAGTTAGCTCGTGATCTTGCAAAATATAAGAGTCGGATTAGTTTTAGATACGATTCACTTCCGAAATGTTCAGAACACGAAACTTTATGGCGGTCTCGTCCTCCCTGAATCGTTTAAAGTCCGTTTTTAAGAAAAAAGGAATCCATGTTATCCTTACTTATGGATGAAGTTCCAGGAACGCCTCTCGTGTGGGCAAGGGGTATGCAAGCAGCCATGCCCATATCTACCTTGGTCTCTACAATGACGCAAGGCACCAAAATTCCAAATTCCTTCAAACCTGAGTTTGGGGTAAAGAGAAATTCACTTTTAAAATGAAAAAAATAGTACCTAAGAATTAATTTCCTTTCTGTCCTCTACCTCGAATTCATTTGGGAAATGGAATGTAACACGAAGGAGATAAAAGTACAGTAGAAGATAAAGCACCAGCCCTTTTGCACTGCTGATCTTATTTCCATGTAAATAGCCCTATTGTGGACGCCTTCTTGGTAACTTTCTTATATGCATTTTAAACAGCTGCTGGCGGGGCCTTTTTTTTTTTTTTTTTTTTTTGGGGGACCTTTTTTTGTAGCATCTGCTGTTAATGTTCGTACAAAATAATCTGCCAGGAAGGGAAATTTATCCTGTAGTGAAGGTAATGGCTTTTTTCCACAGAGAAATATATATATGAAAAGAAGAAAACAGAGCTCTGCAGACAAAATGCATCGCGGAAATATCTTTTTTCTAAAAGGAAAAATAAATTCGGTAAAATCTGATATCTAAAGTTTCCAGAAGCCATGACACGTCTATTTACCTTGATCGTTGGACATAAATGATTTATAGAGATTTTTCTTTTATTTTGAAAATGTAGGTTGGCCCACACTGCGACACTTGAATACCAATTGTTCCAGGTCCTTAATGCCTCGCAGTGAGGTCATGCTGTGCCATCTTGTATTCATGGTTTATAGTCTTCCGGGTTCAATACGATTTGTTTGCCCGTTATCAGTCATCGGAGTTTCACTGACATGGGACGATGGAATTACAGAATCCATTCACTCATTTTTCCTCATAGTTTTTGAAACCTGTTTATATACCTACACTTTTTCTTTGCCATGTTGTTAATAATGAAATAAGAAAAAATACGATACATTGATCGAAATAAGGCTGAAACTCCTGTGAATACGAAGGTCAGTAAAATTTATCAAGGATTTTCTCACTTTTTCTACTTTTAAGCACTGGGACTGACGGGAGAAAGTAAATACTTAAAAATTGTTCTACTACGAGCTTTTGTACCTTACTAGTAATACTTCTAACTATTCTCTACTAAGAGCTTTTGTGCCTTACCAGTAATACTACTATAGTAGATTCACATCAAGCGTGCATTTGACGTCTAGGCCAGTCCCTTACGACGCTCCTGATTGGCTGCTGATAAGCTAATCACAGGACTGGAAACTGTCTCTCTCGAGAGTTTACATAGGCAGGATGTATGTTCCACCTCTCCTGAAAGACTGGTTTATCAACAGCCAATCAGGAGCGTCGTAAGGGACTGTCCTAGACGTCAAATGCACGCTTGATGTGAATGTACTATAACTAGTTTTTTCTAAGAGCTTTTGTACATTACCAGTAATACTACTACCTATTTTCTGGGGGTGTGAATGATTTGAGTTGAGCTTTTCATTGACTTTCATCCCATTCTTGTTGACTGTGTGCGTCTGAAGGCGGTGGTTAGGATAGCTCTGAGGATGAGAGACAAGACAATAATAATATAGTTGTACATCAGGTCCAAAAGGAGAAGGATGAACAGGAAAGAAAAACTTGAGGTCTTTTCAGGAGGAAATGACAAACTTCCTTTTTGAAAGACAAGTTCTCTCAGTGTTGGAGAAAGGTAGGCGAGGCAAGAATCCAAAGCGGGATAGAAGAGGGGAAACTGCAGTAAAAGAACAAAGCTTCCTCGACCGCTTGAGTCTAGATCTTATATAAGAACTGGGGCATATGACCTTCGATGGAGGAAGTCGAAAACGGGAAATGGATTCTATACAGGAAGGAGAGAGGGAATCATATTGCGTCCAAAGAAAATAGAAGTGAACTTATACATAATGGTTTGATGGAGCGGTGGCGGGGAGGGGGCCCGGGTCGGAGGACAGATTTAGTAAGAAAATTCATTGGCATAAGAAAAATAATTGTTGAAATTTGTTTACAAAACATTGGAGGCTGCAGCATGGAAAACAATATTAAAAGTGTTGCAGTTTTCCAAAGATTTAAAAATCGTAGTTCTTTTACAATGATAACATCAAAGGTAATAGCATTTAAAGCCTCAGACTCAGTAGAATTTGAGAAATAGAAGATAGGATGATGTGCACACTGAAGAATAAGGAGACCAAAGGTTAATGAAATTGTTCTTGGAAAAACGCTAGAATTAGGTTTGCAGCTAGATAGAATATAGAATTTAGGCCTAAGGCCAAGCGCCGGGACCCATGAGGTCGTTCAGCGCTGGAAAGGAAACTAGCGAGCAAGTAGGTTTAAAGGTGTAGCAATTGTTAAGAGAATGGGCGAAAGTAAGATGGAAGAAAGCGAATATGAAAGTAGGTACAGTAAGAGGAACAAAAGGGGTCGCAGCTAGGGACCGATGGGACGCTACAAAGAACCTTAAGCAATGCCTACAGTGCACCGCATAAGGAGCACTGACGGCAATACCTCCCTACGGGGGAAGTAGGTTTGTGGAAAGAAAGTTGCTTTTGGAAAGGTTTTCGAATCGAGACCGATAAGTCAAAGTAATAAGAGGATACATTTGTTTTCATGGATGAGATCTGCTTTAGAGAAACAGATACCAAAACACCAGTGATGCAAAATTGGATGGAAAGGAAAATTAGAAAAACATAAAAATAGTTCAGATATTCCATTCTTGGCTGAGGCAATAAAATGGAATAGAAAGTTTACGTTAACGATTGTGACAGTCATGAATAATGATCTATTACGAGCCAGTTTGGTACTAGGCGAGAATGATAAATGATGATCCTGTAGGATACATCATTCCCTAAACAAATGATTCATAGATATGGACGCGCGCACACATATACATATGTATATTCATATATATATATATATATATATATATATATATATATATAGATATATATATATATATATATATATATATATATACATATATATATACATACATATATATATATATATATATATATATATATATATATATATATATATATATATATATATTCACACATATATACAAGTATATATTTTACATGTATGAATATATATGTATTTATATATGTAGGTATGTATGTATATACATATATATATATATATATATATATATATATATATATATATATATATATATATATATGTGTGTGTGTGTGTGTATATAGTATGTATGCATACGTGCACGGTCACCTGTATGTCTGTATATTTGTATTAGCTCAGGTGACATTTTAAACATCTTTTTTACCATGTTCAACGTAATAACAATCGATATCAGATGGGGAACACAGGAAGAAACTCCCACTCCTTCAGTGGGATTCAGCCCCGCGTACCGCGGCTCAGGGTAATATTAATCTAAAGCTATTTCGCTATGAAGAAGGAAATTAGCTAATTTCATCTCACAGATAGGAATATGTATAAGTGACGATTTCACTCGCATTTCACTGCAGCTGGAGCGATTCTTCATTATCATCGTGCCAAGGTGGTTTTAGCTTTTATATCTTGAATGCTGAAAACATTTACTATATATATATATATATATTATATATATATATATATATATATATATATATATATGTGTGTGTGTGTGTGTGTGTGTGTGTGTGTGTGTGTGGCCTTAACATTCACACTGCTTCTTGATCATTCACACATATATATATGATTCCCCCAACAACCATGAAATATAGATGGGAGCCTATGGGAAATCTTTCCTCCCATATTATCATTAGAATAATGACAGACGGATATATATATATATATATATATATATATATATATATATATATATATATAAGTCATATCACATTTGCCTTGTATAATAAGGCGCCCTCTGAGGTAATGTTGTAGACTTGCGATAATCTTACGCTAAGTCGGTTGGTATTGCACTTCCATATTCAATAGAGTGTCTTGGGGTTTGTAGATCACTTACGTAAGTCGTATTATCTTCTTGGTTATGACGACGATGTGTTAACTCATGATGATTCGGTGATGAGGTGAGGATCTAGTAGAAACCACGAAGTACAAAAATACTTATATTCTCTGAATTTACATGGTGAAGATCAGGTATGATTGTACAAGTCTTCTAATGACGATAGCTTGATCGCTTCTGCCAATGATGATGGCTAATTCTATTCTCTCTACATGATAAAGCTTAGGTAAAGAGGTACAGGTCTTCTAATGACGATAGCTAACTCTATTCTGCTCCTACTACCATCTCGGTTACCAGTCATAAAGGAACAGACAGTAGCTCGAACATATGAACATACAATCAGATGACATAGTTACATACGAACATACAATCAAAATGAGACACGCTACAGATCACGTAGGCCGTTTGAATTATAGGTCGCGGTAGTTGTCTCAAGCAGGGAGCTTGGACTAAAGTTTTATAAAAACAATTGAATGACTACAGGTGACGGCATGTTATCTTAGCCTACTTTTATTGTATACGTCATCTTTAGCGTCTCTAGTCTGATCACATTCCTGCAAGCAATCTGGTTGACCTCTTTAGTTTTAGTCTTTTATATATATGGACTAACATTCCATATTTTTATTATGTAAACACTTACACATACACGCATTAACCTACAAAATTGTCCTTTAATGGCTAATTCGCTCTACCTCGGAATTAATATATTTTCATATATGTTAAACAAAGGGGAATTTTTTAGTTGATAATGATTTCGTCGGCTCCCGGGCGCGAACCAAGGAACCAAGAAATCAGGACGTACAGTGAAGCGCCTTTAGCCACAGAGCCATCACGTGATAGCTGTGTGGTTAAAGGCGCCTCACTGAACGTCCTGTTTTCTTGTTTCCTAGGTTCGCGCCCGGGAGCCAACGAAATCATTATCAACCAAAAAATTACCCATCGGTTAGCATATATGAAAATATATTAATTCCAAGGTAGAGCGAATTAGCCATTAATGGACATTTGTAGCTTAATGCGTGTATATATATATATAATATATATATATACATATATATATATATGTGTGTGTTTGTGTGTGTATGTATGTATGTATGTATGTGTATATATGCGTGTAAGTGTATTTATAATTACATTTTGAATCATCTCGCACTAACCAAGTATAGGTGTCTTAGTGGTGTGATCGGTATGGTCTTGGCCAGCCACCCCTGTGGCCGCGAGGTCGATTCTCGGGCATTCCATTGAGGTGTGAGAGATGTGTATTTCTGGTGATAGAAGTTCACTCTCGACGTGGTTCGGAAGTCATGTAAAGATGTTGGTTCTGTTGCTGAATAACCACTGGTTCCATGTAACGTAAAAACACCTTACAAACAAACCAAGTATATCTTAGTTTTACCAGACCACTGAGCTGACTAACAGCTCTTCTAGGGCTGGCCCGAAGGATTAAATTTCGGGACTTACAGCTTATTGTGGGATCCGAACCACATCGAGAATTGAATTTGTATCACCAGAAATAAATTCCTATGATTTCGCGTTGGCGGAGCGGGGGAATCGAACCTGGACCCTGAGATCGGTAGTCGAGCACGTAAACGACTCGTGGAAAGAGGAACTCTAAAAACCAAAAATCTTTTGGTCTGACGTCGTGTTGATGTAACGAGAGAAAGCAAGATTTTTCTGGTTTTTGCAAATTCTTGTTTCAGGGCGCCATGTCCGTTCGAATATTCTACCATACGTGATATTCATAAACTGATCTGAAGGAAAAGTGGACCTTTCTGAAAGATAGTCTGTGAGTTATAAATAGTTCATATCCTTAAGGACGCAGGGGATGTTTTACAGGCCGTTATAAAATTTCTAGATGTTGTTTGCTGAACATGTAATGGCATGGCTCGTTTTGGAAAAATTTAGGCTGGTTCTTTTTGACTGCTGTTGATCGTAGCATAGAGAGAGAGAGAGAGAGAGAGAGAGAGGCTAACGTGAGTAATCAGCTCTATGTTCAAATGTATACTCCGTAGGGGGGGCGGCGGGGGGGGGAGT
Source organism: Macrobrachium nipponense (assembly GCF_015104395.2). Lineage (NCBI taxonomy): Eukaryota > Metazoa > Arthropoda > Malacostraca > Decapoda > Palaemonidae > Macrobrachium > Macrobrachium nipponense. The sequence goes on along the minus strand of NC_087219.1, from coordinate 56,793,612 downwards.
GCCGTTAGTGCACCTCACACGCGGTGCACTGTAGATATTACTTAAGGCTCTTTGCAACGTCCCTCCGGCCCCTAGTTGCAACCGCTTTCATTCGTTTTACTGTACCTCCTCTCATATTCTCTCTTCCATCTGACTTTCCACCTCTCTTCTGAGAATTGCTTCATAGTGCAACTGTTAGGTTTTCGTCCTGTTATACAAAGATCAATTTTCCTTTCAGCGCTTAATGACCTCAAAGGTCTCAGTGCTTGGCCTTTGGCCCAAATTGTATAATCTATCCATACCATCATCTAACTGAGAGTAGAAGCGCCACGAAGAAAATACCGTCATTTATTGGGGAGGGAGGGAGTGTGGGTGGCGGCTCCATTACTCATTAGCTATTATAATCATCGTTGTTCACTCGACAATAGCAGTTCGATGTCATCACTCACTCGGGAGAAGTTACCTCACAAGAATATCTTGAGGTCACTATTTTTAGCTTTGCTTCTTCCAAGTTTGGCACAATATCATATTATAATCCCCAGACATCTTCTTTATCACAAAACAGATTGCAGTCTGGGGTCTTCTAATCCGGGAACTTCATCTGATACACCTTTAGAAGTTCCAGCAAAAATGCAATGCTCTACTGTAATATTATTCTACTCGTATTTTAATAAGTGACTTTCATTTTTATTTAGTTATTTATTTATTTGTTAATTTGTCTGTTTTTTCTAATAACTGATCTCCTCTTTATTTAGTGATTTATTTATTTGTTAATTTGTCTCTTTTCTTCTTATAACTGATCTCCTCTTTCTGTATTTTCCATTACCTTCTCTTAATTCTTTCGAAAGAACACCGTATTCTTTGGAAGTTTGAATTACAAGTCAGTGCCCCTTGTGGGCTTGTTCCATATGAAGAAGGTTAATCTTCTGAATAATAATAATAATAACTTTGTTTTAAGGCACATGTTATGTTTTGGCAATCTTATCCGCCTTACCCCTATCTTTTAAAATAGAAAAAATGACTTTCAAAATTGAGCGCCTACTTAATGCACTAACGAGGCACTCACCACGTTGAGAATATTCGTAATTAAAGGCGAAATTCTGGGATATGGCACCAAAACATTCCGTTTTCTTTACTTATACTAATGTGGTTTGATCTCACACGTATCCAAGGTTGATTGATTTTTTTTATTTGATTAAATGGCGTCACTCACTCCAAGGGTAAATGGACTTTGAACACAAGCTTCCGCCATTGGCAATAGCCTTCATGATTTCGATGCTGATCATCCGTCAATTTTCAAATCGCATGAGTACTTGACATCCCAAAGGGAAACTTCCAATAATTCTTTATTTAAAAGTTCACGAGCTTGTTTTAAATGCCATTCTTCATTTGATTATACGGTACACCTCATTAAAATAACGACTAGGGATGTGATAAAAGAAGATGCATTATAAGAAAATGTATGGGCGTACTACAAAGGAATTATCGGAAACTTATGTACATACACCATAGCCACATACACACACACACACACACACACACACATATACCGAGGGTGTCCGTGTGTTAGTACTAATGCGATTCAATTAACTAGAAACAATTACTTTCATCATGGAAAATTCATGACATTTCAGTTAATACATAAATCCTCTCTCTCTCTCTCTCTCTCTCTCTCTCTCTCTCTCTCTCTCTCTCTCTCTCTATATTAAATGCAATAAATCGAAGAGTGGCCCAAGACATATTTGATAATACTCGGACATTTAACAACG